>NC_044976.1:98903585-99203585 GCF_008728515.1 Papio anubis | reverse complement strand
CCAAAGGCCTAGATGATCAGGTAGAGCCAACAAGAAGGTCAGCAGATGAGGAGTGAAAAACAGAGAGAGGAGAGAAACACACAAAAACTCCCATGCACTCTGAAACTACGAACCAAAATTCCCTAACACACAAGGAAAATGAACATTATGAGAACTGACAAAGTCTGCAATCACAAGGCAAACTCTAACGGGGTGAAATGCAAATAACAAGGCAATATCAAAATGCCTTATCACCTGAGATACTCCAGGTGAAAATAAAAAAATACACACACACACACACACACACACACACACACACACACACATAAAAAGAATAAGAAGCCATAAAACAAAAACAGGCGGGCCCAAATTAGAACAGATGGCTATCATAAGGATCAAATTAGAAATGCTGGAAAGGAAAGATATAGCCCCTGAAATCAAAAGTCAGTGGATTGGGGGATATACTCCAGAACTGACATTAAAGAAAATTCATGAATTGAAAAATAATAGGAGGAATTCAATCAGAATACAACTACAGCTTAGGAACTGAAAAATATAAAAAGAAGGTAAGAAATATTAACGACAGATTGAAAGGCTCCACTATAAGTTTTGGGGGCTATTGGCTGGGTGCAGTGGCTTATGCCTGTAATCCCAGCACTTTGGGAGGCCGAGGCAGGCAGATCACTGAGGTAAGGAGTTTGAGACTATCCTGGCTAACATGGCAAAACCCCATCTCTACTAAAAATACAAAAATTAGCCAGGCGTGGTGGCATGCACCTGTAGTCCCAGCTACTCAGGAAGCTGAGGCAGGAGAGTCACTTGAACCTGGGAGGTGAAGAACCTGAGAGGTGGAGGTTGCAGTGGGCTGAGATTGCACTCCAGCCTGGGTAACAAGAGTGAGACTCCTTCTAAAAAAATAAATAAATGAATAAATAAAAAATATAAAAAAATTGTGGGGCTATTGCAAAAGGAGAAAATAAGGGGAAAGGCAGTAAAGCAACATCCAAAAAGATAGTGGAGCCGGGTGTGGTGGCTCAAGCCTGTAATCCCAGCAATTTGGGACCCCAAAGCAGGAGGATCGCTTGAGGTCAGGAGTTTGAGATCAACCTGAGCAACATAGCAAGACACTCTCTACAAAAAAAAAAAAAAAAAAAAAAGAATGATGGCTGAGAATTTTCCATAACTAAACATGCAGCCCTAAGATTGAAAGTACACACTGACGCCAGGCAAGATAAATTATAATGAATCTGTATATAGCTATATTTTGGTGAAACTACAGAATTTCAGGAAAAAAAGAGGAAAAATCTTATAATAATTGGTTTTATTCTTCAGCCACAGAAGCTGTTAAACAAAGACTTACATTAGGAAACTGGTATTTTAAGTGGATTCTGGCAGCAGTGCAAAAACAGAAAGGACCAGAAAAACAAGAGCAATCAATTCCACCAGAAGATGCCTGCATGAAGTTTTTAATCTAGTGGAGGACAATGGCTTGTATGTATTTGTCTTACCTTGCTCTACCAAAAAAATACTGGGCTCATGGTAGACACTTACATAAATATTAGCTATAGCTTTATTAACTGGATAAGCTTCCATTTCATTTAATTTCAGTTTTTAAGATATGAGGTCTCTCTGTATTGCCTAGGCTGTTCTCAAACTCCTGACCTCAGGTGATCCTCCTGCCTTAGCCTGCTAAAGTGCTAGGATTATAGTGTGAGCCACTGCACCCAGCCAGCTTTTATAGGTATATAAAAAGCACTTGCTTTCTTTTACTCCTAGCCAAAAAAATAAGACACAAGATTAAAATAAGACTCTTTTCTATTGACCTAGTAGTATTATTGACACTACATAAGAAAGTATAAAATGAAGCTGAACGACCAAGGTGATTCATAACTCTAATACATTGAGAATATAAATTAATCCTCACCTATTATATATTTCTGATCAACCTTATCACTTAAAGCAAGTTTTATGTTTTCAAGTCTTTTCAAAAGTAGAGTCAAAAATAGCTGACAGGCTTTATACAGAAAATTAACATAAACCACTATTTAACACTGAAAACTTAAATTATAGTTAACATGTATCTACAAATACTGCAAACATATAAATAGCTTATATGCAAATGTAAAGGCATCATCTGAACCATGCTGACCTCGTAACGATTTGATGCTTTGTCAAGTAACATTCTCAGGTCCGCTTGGGAAGAGAAAAAAAATCGCAATATTGAATGAATGCCAAAGGTGTGGTTCAATATTGAGATTGAGCTCATGTTCTTGATATATAGTTAGTATCCCTTAGCTGAAAAATTACATCAAATCTAAAGTAATGCCACAACAAAGACGAAGGATGAAAAACCACAGCAACGTAAATATACAACAAAAGAATAGAAAGCTAGTACTAATCTTTAACTGTAATAAATATTAACACTTAGTTAATATTTAATAATATTAATATGAATTAATAAATGAATATTGATATGGTTTGGATGTTTTATCCCCTCCAAATGTCCTGTTGAAATGTGACTCCAGTGTTGGAGGTGGGCCTAGTAGGAGGTACCTGGGTCATGGGAGTGGATCCCTCATGAATGGCTTGGTTCTGTCCTCCCAGTAACGAGTGAGTTCTCACTCTATGAGTTCACCTGAGATCTGGTGGCTTAAAAGAGCCTCGCACATCCTCCCTCTCTCTTGTTCCCTCCTGCCATGTGATACGCAAGATCCCCTTTTGCCTTCCACCATGATTGTAAGCTTCCTGAGGACTCACGCGAAGCCAAGCGGATTACTGGTGCCATGCTTGTACAGCCCACAGAACTGTGAGCTAAATAAACTATTTTTCTTTATAAATTACCCAGCCTCAGGTATTTCTTAATAGCAACAAAAGCAGACTAATAAAAATGTCATATTTAAAATCAGGACAAGATGACCAATTTTTAAAATGGAGAATAGGCAGAGGGAAAAGACAACAAATTGACATCAGGAAACACTACTACGTACCACTAGAAAGTCTTAGCACTTTACTGGGAATGGATATTCACACAATCAATAAGGAGTTTATCACTGTCAGCACCAACATTATTCCAAAGTAAAAATGAACCGTGCTTTAGTGCACTGCCAATCACTCAGATTTTCATCAAACTGGTTATTTTATAAAGCTAGATTCTAATATTTTGACCTCATTCCAGGTCCTACTTTAAGGACCAACAATTCCTTAAAATACGTACGTATTCTGCCTGGTGTTAGAACACAGAAGAACTTAACCTATTCATAGGCTACCAAGGTTGTTCTTACATTGGTCAAATTTGAGATAGAAAACATCCACACAGTCTTCATAACCAAAGGGCAGCATTAACCAACTGAGTATAAAAATGCTACTGACACTAGAAAAAAGAACTACATTTAAGCCAACTTCAACTGTCATATAAGAATGCTAAGGGAAAGTAGGAAGCACACAATATTTCATTTCCATTTTGCTTTCAACTTTCAACCAAATGAGTATTTTAATTTTTAATTCCCACCTGTGACCAGTACTGTGTTAGAAACCATGAACTATAAAAGAATTTTTTGAAATGTCTAAAAAAGGAAGTTTAAATTTGTAGATAATTCTTACATACACAGACAATATGTAAACAAATATAGATGTTCATGTATGTAATAGCATACATGATAAAATAAAGTGTTAATGATAGGGTGGATTCCATTTATTGGGGAGAGCTTCACAGAAGACATGGAAGGTAATATATGTCTTTATTTAAAGATGAGAAATTGATAAGGAGGGCAGGGAGCTTCCAAGAAAGGGCTTCCTAAAGACTCGCAGTAGGCATGAACATAGTGGGAGAAGAGGACAAGAGAATAAGCAAGGTAAATGCTGGTGCAAAGATACAATACTACAGAAATGCAGTACAGAGGGCCTGAAAGCTCAGCAAAGAAAGTCAGTATTTATATTCTAGCACTAGGGGACCACTGGTCATTTCTGAACAGGGAAATAAGATGTTGAAATCTACATATCTTATCTGGCAATGCTTTAAAGCAGGGGTTGGCAAACTGCAACTCACTATCCAAATGCAACCGACCACCTATTTTTGTTAATAAAGTTTTATTTAACATAGCCACACCTTTCGTTTATATATTGAGTTGAATAGTTGGGACACAAAGCTAAAAATCTTTACTATCTGGCCCTTTACAGAAAAAGTCTGCCAATCCTACTTTAAAGTCGGAATTAAAGGTGGAAAGAGACAAGTTAGGAAGCTCATAAAAGACTCAAACACAATAGGGATAAGGAAGCAACTGAATGGAGAAGAAAGGAAAAATTCCGAGACAATGAACAGCACCACTGACATTACCTACAACCTTCACTATGAGAATATCCCTGCAAATGTTTGAAGATTAAGATAGAAAAGTGCATAACAAAGCTTATTACAGGCTATAACAAGTTTTACTTATTGTATAGTTTTATTATTAAAGCTATAGAGCATTCATTCATTTATCCATCCATCCTTTTATCTAATCAACAAATACTTAATGAGTGCCTAATATATGCCATGCACAGGGCATATAACTATGAAAACCAGAGGCACCATCCCTGCCCTCACAAAGCATATAGTCTACTGGATGGTGCAAATTCCGATTGAAAAAGAGTATTCTGATTTAGACCAAGGCGGGATGTAGAGAGGCTTATGGGAGAAGCAACATGACCTAACTCAGACTCGGGGGTCAGGTAAGGTCAATGTAGATGACTAGTAATCCAGTGATTAAGTGTTATAAAAATAAAGCATAGCAAATATTCAAGACAGATACCACAAGTAATTTCAATTTAATAAAATACTTCCACCCCACCTACACCATAATCACATGTCCCTCATTTCTTAAGCATTTGAAAACTCCTCTCAGTGTCAGGGAGTGAAACTCATTTTTGACAGTAAGTGGGTCAACAAAAATGTAACCTTGTGTGTGCATTGCACAGGGCAGTAGAAACTACAAGACTAGCAAAAGAGGACAAATGAATAAAAATAAAATCTGACTGTTCCTCAGCATTCTGTCACAACCATAAGGAATCCTTAACATTTGTTCTTGTTTTCTGTGTTAAACGATTTAATGACAGAATAAGGAAATCATTTTTACATTTTTCTGGGGGCTGAACTGCTGCAAAAAGTGAGTGAGCAATTGCAGCTTTCAAAAGAGATGCTAATTGTAGCTTTTAAAATATTAGATTCCCTCTAAATACCCATCACCCCATCCCCTAAGAGTTTCTGGGTCTTTCTTAAAGGTTCTGGGAGGATATTGCCATGCAGCCTTCATTTTCCTACCTAAGAATTTTAAAACATTTTTATTGAGTGATTTTTCTAGTTCTTCAAGGCTTTTAATCTCACATCTTCAGAAGTACTAGAACTAGAAGGATGATCTTATTTAGACAATAAACCCAGTATAACTAGACAAGCTGCACTGGACCATAAACAAAAATAACTCATAATCTCCTTATTCCACACAAAATGGGAATTTTCATCAGAATTTAGCTTTTTGACCACAAGTCAGCAGAAGTAGGACTTGGAGCTTTCCCTCTCACAGGAGGTTTTCTAAGCAAAGTTAAAGAGGGGAGGGTCTGCTGCAAAGACCTGCTGCTGCTTACTTCCAGGGAGGGTGAGAGGGAGGAAAATGTTGTGTTGATAATTCTATTTATAAATGCTTTTCTTTACAATAAGATGATAAATTTAGGAGAGAGGAGAAGTGAAGTGGCAGCAACTGCCCACACAGACTATTTCTTAAATTCAATTATTTAAAAATCACTCTATTCTAGCCAGAAGAGGGACGAGGAGGAGGAGAAGTGAAAAGAAATAACAAAATATGGAATGAGACCCAAATCAAGTTACGTAAACATCATTAGGGGAGATTAACAATTGTCTAAAGAATGCCGCCATGGTTCTACCAGCAAAGAGGAAAACAAAAAAGTAGAACATTATTCTTGTCAAGCTACCAATGCTACTGGCATTCAGCTATAAGTGTGGATTATACAATACCTTTACGTATGTAATCTATTTACACAGTCATGTGTCACTTAATGACAAGGATACACTCTGAAAATGTATCCTTCGGCAATTTCATTGTTGTGTGCGCATGACAGAGTGCACCTATACAAACCTAAGCCGTAGAGCCTGCTACACACCTGAGCTAAATGGTATAGCCTACTGCTTCTAGGCTGCAAACCTGTACAGCATGTTACTGTACTGAATATTGCAGGCAACTATAACACAATGGTAAGTATGTGTGTCTAAACATACCTAAACATAGAAAATAAACAGTAAAAATATGGTATGAAAGATCTAAAAATTGCACACCTGTAAAGGGCACTTACCATGGATAGAGCTTGCAGGACTGGAAGTTGCTCTGGGTGAGACAGTGGGTGAGTGGTGACTGAATGTGAAGGCACAGGACATTACCAAACACTACTGTAGACTTTATAAATGCTGTACACTTAAATACTATACCAAATCTGCATTAAAAATTTTTCTTTATCAATAGTCAATTAACCTTAGCTTACTGTAACATTTTTATTTTATAAACTTTTTAATTGTTTTAACTTTTGACTCTTTTGTAATAATACTTAGTTTACTATTGTTTAATTTTTTATCAACTCCCAATCACTTGAAATTAACACTTAGTTTAAAATAAACATTGTATGTATAACTATACAAAAATATTTTCTTCCTTTACATCCTTATCCTATTTTTTTATTTTAAATATTTTTAGTATTTACTTTCTAAATTTTTGTTTAAAATGAAGACACAAACACACACATCAGCCTGGGCCTACACCAGGTCAGGATCATCAATATCGCTGTCTTCCCCTCCACATCTTGTCCCACTGGAAGGTCTTAGGGGCAGTAACACACGGAGCTGTCATTTCTAACAACAATGCCTTCTTCTGGAATACATCCTGAAGGACTTGCCTGAGGCTTACAGTTAACTTGTTTTTTTAATAAGGAGAAGGTGTATACTCTAAAATAATGATATAAAGTATAGTATAGTAAATACATAAGCCAGTAACGGGTATTTATTATCAAGTATTATGCACTGTACATAATTATACTGCTAGACTTTTATATGGCTGCAGCACAGTAGATCTGTTTACACCAGCATCACCACAAACACATGAGTACTGCAGTTATAACCCTATGAGGGTTATGACATCACCAGGCAATAGGAATTTTTCAGCTCCATTATAATCTTACGGGACCACCATTGTATATGTGCTCTGTTATTGACCAAAACATCATTAGGCAGCACGTGACTGTATGATTATCTATATATCTCTAGCACTTTTTCTGAAAATGGAAAGATCTGCATTCTGATCCAAAAAAAGAGGCTGATCCACAGTCAGTATGTGAAAACGCTGACTGAGCTCAACGAATGCTGGAAAGTATATGATTTATACATATAGTTAGGAAAATGTAAATATATTATCTTTTTACATCTAATCCTTAGTTACATGGATTTAAGTTTTTATGATACCTATACACCCAATTCATATAGTGGGATCAGCATCAGATTAAGGGGTAGATGGCTGGCAGTTTCCTGGGACCCTAATCTGTAAAGGAATCTAAACTAATGCCAAGGCCAAGCACGGGGGCTCATGCCTGTAAAATTGGACAGGGAACATCAGATACGCTAGGCTCCTCTTAGGGAATGGGTTGAGAGTCGACAGAGTGGGAACAAATTTTAAAAGAGGTCTGAGGTAGGGATAAGAGCGGTAATGAATCTAATGCACCCAAACATGAACACATACACACACACATAAACACGCACACTGCATTCTCATGTTAGAAAACATCCTCATCCTCATGGTTTCTTTTTCCTTTTTTTTTTTTTTTTGAGACAGTCTCACTCTGTCACCCAGGCCGAAGTGCTGTAGCGCGATATTGGCTCACTGCAGCCTCTGCCTCCTGGGTTCTAAGGGATCCTCCTTCCTCAGTTTTCTGAGTAGCTGGGATTATAGGCGCGCACCACCACGCCCCACTAATTTCGAGTTTTTAGTAGAGACGGGGTCTCACCATGTTGGCCGGGCTGGTCTCGAACTCCCAACCTCAGGTGATCCACCAACCTTGGCCTCCCAAAGTGCTGGGATTATAGGCATGAGCCACTGCTCCTGGCCCATCCTCATGGTTTCTAAACTGCCAACTAAAGAAAGTGAATGTCATTAAGGATGAACCATGGGGCTCCTGTTTTGCTGAGTGGACCATACGCAGCACACTGCCAGCAGCACCTTTCCTCCTCCCCTCTTCTCTACAGAAGCAACCACTCCCTAGATGATGGCTGAGGAAATGTTTCAAGAATAGAGAGTATGAAGGGATGCCAGGCCAGAGCCTTCCAAGATACCCAGGGCTTGCTTAAGCCCTGAGTACAATCAGTGTTGCAAACCATGCTTCGTATCTCCTTAATACACAGGATTGATTTCTGCTTCCTATTTGTCCTTGTTACTCTCAAGTCAAAACTCACATTCCTATAGATCTCAATACCCCTAGAGGCAATCAAAACAGGTGATTAAAGTAATTTATAATAGGAGTTAACCAACAGAGTTTACCTTACCAGGTATTGCTGATTGTTAAAGAGAGCTTGGTAACCTAAATAGAGATCTCACTGGTAAGATGTGTTTGGAGGTCTTCCCACCTTTCTCTAGAAGAGTGCTGGCTACTTTTAAACACCTTCCTGATACTCTGCTTGCTCCTCCACTTGCATCCCAGGTACCTACCTATAAGCCCTTCTTAGAAACATCTTCCACTTGCCACTTATTTTATTCTGGGTCAGTTCCTTGCAGGGGGTGAAATATTCAAGGGCCTAATGCTTAGTTCTAGGAAGATAGTGTTCATTCAGCACCTTCCACATGTCAATACTCCAAAATTCATTCACTGATAAATGATGTGGAAAAAGCCATAATTTCCCAAACCAGCACACCCCCAGCAAATGCTATCCACTGTATGAATCAGCTCCTGGCTTTGCACCAGATATTCAGAGTGATTGGAAACACAACTGAAAAGTAACTGAAGTCAACAATGTCCATAATCAAAAGAATGAAAGCTATTTCCTTTTTAAGAGAAACCACTTATAAAGGAGTGCAGGGTAGGAAGAAAAAGAAGGAAGAAAACCCAGTTGAAACGTGGCGTTTACTTGAAGAGGAGCTAGCAGAATGTAGTGCATAGACAGTTTCACAGCACAGAGGGAAGGCATCGCTCAGAAGGCTTCCTTGGCGCTATTAAATTTCTTTGGTAGCAGCCTTGGCTGGGAAGGCAAGGCACAGAAGTTGCATTCAGGGTTCTGAGGACCAGGAGGTGGTGTCTGCGAACTTACAGGGATAGAACGGCTCAGGAATCTCGCTGAAGAAGAAGAAAGCCCGGTGTAGGAGGGTCGGAGGATGGTGGTGTGCTCCTCTGTCTTGGCGCTGTGGGGGCCTGGGGGGCTGTTCAGGTTGCCCCCGTTGCTGCTGCTGCTTCTGTTGTACTGATTGTTGTTGAGCTCAGGGTAATTTCTGGTAGTCGGCTGGGAGCTGCCATTCAAGAGGTTGGTAAACGGGCTGGCTGTGAAGCCTGCCTTAGAGGATGAGGAGGTCTTTTTGTTTTCTGGATCGTCTGTTGCAGCATTCAAGTTCCCTAGAGAACTGGCTAGCCGGGAGTTTATGGAAAAGCTGAATGGAAAACACAAGTGAGGAGGGAAAAAACAGACAACAGTGTACACTCACACAGAGCTCATGTTTCTAAAACATACTCATGACATTAGGGGAACATGATGAAGACAATACTGATCAATGTGAATGATGTCAAGATGGCTTCTTCACCACCCTTGGTGTTATGATAATATGTAGCCTTGACTTATACATATCAAGTTTCTTTGTCAAAAGCAGTTAACTAGGACCCAAGAAACTGGCTAAAACACTTTGACTATAGATCTCGAAACAGAACATCAGGGAGTTTTATTTACCCTGGGGTGGGAAGCAAAGGAAAAGGGCCATGTAAGGGGAGCATTAAAAGCAGACTTAAGTACATATTCAATCATATGACTACATCAAACATCCCTACCCATTTTGGTTAGTTCTCCCCTGCCTATACATGTCAACTGAGAAATGACAATACCATTTGTATATGCAACTGAACTCCATTTTCTGGATCACACTAAGCCAGCTGCAGACTCACTAGAAGAAGAGCACACTCTGTACCACTGCCTCCACAGCCTTGTCTCCTGCCTTCCAAGACAGGAACGGAAGCCCCAGAAGATCACAGGGTCTTCTGTGGTTTCTCTTCTCCCTTATCCCCTGCTCTGACAAAACTGCAGCCAAACTCATTGCCTGCTGCAAGCTTCCTTTACCTCAAACCAGCACCTTGGAAGAGGGAGAGAAAAATTACCTTCTTACAGTGGCACCTGAAGACAAAGAAGTTCTGTTGATCCTCTTGGCTGTCGCTGAAGAGGACAGTGCCATTTTTGATGTCTTCAAGGTAGGTGCCGATCCTTGCAGGGATGAACTTAATCTTTGTGGAGAAAAATGGCAAAGTGTCACCATAAAGTAGTCTTATCTTAAACATTCAGCAACTAGCTAGGACAAGATAAATTAATCAATCTTAAAGATACCATGACAGGTCCTAATAGTGATGACAGCAGCGGCAGCCAACACTGACACAGCGCTAACTCTGCCAGGTACTGTTCTGAGAACCTTAAAGATGTCAGCTCAGCTTGTCCTCACAACAACCCTATGAAGGAGCTAATATTGCTGCCCTTACTTTACAAGCGAGGAAACAGAAACGCAGAGGAGAAGTTCCTCATCCAGTCACTCAGTTAGTGAACAGCAGACCTGGGATTCAAACCCAGGAGTCAAAGTCCTGCTCTTAGCCATGATCCTGTCTTCTTGGGTCACTGCCCTTTTTCGCCACTGGTATTCATTCCTCAGCACAACCTTAGATTCCATTTCTTATATTTCAAATCCATCCTCTCCTTTCCACCCTGCAACTACCCTAGGTGAGGCCATCTTTATTTCTTACCCTTGACTATGAGTGGCATCTTTTAATCTTTTTCCTAAACAATTCGAATTGTGAATAGCCTTCAGTGAATCATGTCACTTCACTGTTTAAATCATTTCATCTTTCCTCTGTGCCCATAAGCCTATAGAAACTCTTTGGCTTGGCTTATGCAACCCCTCCAAAACCTGGACAGGTCCTTCTTTCCATGCTCTCGCATTGGACATCTCTATTCCAGCTACACAAAAATGCCTTGAGTTCCCTGAATCGGTAGCGTCCACACATTTGTCCAGTGTGCACAGGCTATTTTCCCTGCCAGGGCATTTACTCATCTCCTTCCCATCCTCTACCTCTTATCTTCCATGTCCATTTGACCCACTCCTATCACACTTAGCCTTTAATGGTCCAATCCGCTGTTACCTCATCAAGCAAGCCTTCTCTGAGTTCCCAAGCAATATACGTTTCAACATATATTCTCATAGTAAATCGTAGCTCTTACACCATATTGCATCATCTGATATTTGTCTATCTCCGTTACTTGATATAAGCTCCTTGAGGGCAAAGACACCTCTCTCATTTCAATTCCCAGTGGCTAGCACAATGCTGGATTCTGAGCAGGTGCTCAATAAATATTTGCCAAGTGGACAAAAAGGAAAAACACCCAAATCTGGATAGCCAGGGCCCAGTCATAATCTGAATATCAAATCTATTTGATCCTAGATAAATCATTTAATGTAGCTGAACTCTGTTTTCCTCTCTGCTAGAGAAAAGCTTATTCACTTGTAGACTCTTTCCTTCATTATCCACCCTCCAAACAGCAGCTTAAGCTCATGTTTTGCCTTCAAAATAAAATTCTACCAAGAAGCGATTTTTCTACGGGAAAAATTCGACCAAGAAGCGATTCAAGCTTCTCCAGAAGCTCCGGAAGCTTGAGCCCTCTTAGAACTGCCCTCACTAAACAGTCCTAAACCTAAGAATGAATAAGAACCAGCAGGTGAAGAGCTTCTTTCCCCTATTTCATCAACACTCTTGACCAAACATCTCTACTGCTCTCACCGAGTGCCACACCGGATAGTGGTACCACTCCAGGAGGTTTCAGGGGACATTTTTCCACAGAACAAAACTAGTGTTCTCTCTTCAAAAGGAAGGTAGAGAAGAAAATAAGACTAGAAAATAAAGGAGGAGAACAAATGCATGCTGATTGGGAAAAAACAGAGGGGAAGAGGACAAATAAAAATGGAAACAATTTAAGCTAGATCTATCACTAGATCGAAAGGAAAGACGCAGAGCACCTGTAGTTTCTGAGAGACCCCCACAATGGGCTAAGAGCACAAAACACATTGATGTCTCTACCACCACCACACAGCCCTGTGGGCATACCAGCAAAAAAAAAAAAAAAATCCTTTTCATGGTGAGCATTAAAAATAAGGCATAAACAATATGGAAGAGAAAGGAAGCAATTTAAAAATCAAAAAGCTGTGTACAGTTGATTTTCATGTTTGAGACTTGGGAAACATGGCTAAAAGGAAGCATATATTTATAAGCTACTAGACATTGAACCTCATTGGCAGTACCTGAAAGGCTGGGACACTGCTCTTGGGTGTCCTTTTGCATCATCCGACCTGCGGAAATCGAAGACAGATGCTCACATATCACCAGGCCACATGTTTTCACAAAGACCACAAGGCACATCAAATGGTATCAAACCAGTAAAAATATTAAATTAGCAAAAGGGAGAAACCTTGCAAATGGATCCTAGATTACCCAGAACCAGGCTTGCTATCCCCTTTTCTCACAATACTGCAGAAAATGATAACCTCATCTTTGAGCAATATGAACCTTTATTCCTTAGATCAGGAACTCAGTAAAGACCCAATCTGACTACAGTGCTACAGTTTCTCCCAGATGACACATGAAAGCTAAATTCCCTGTGAATCTGTTTGGTGTTTGTCATACCGGCAACACATCCTTCTGCTATGTGTCTCTTATTTATAAGTCAAAGCAATGTTGCTGCTTCCCATTATATTAATCTGTGGACTGAGGCCTTGCCACCCAGTATATTGAAATTTTTAAAAAATGATGATATTTACAAATGTTTGCACCTTTTAATTCCAAAACCTTTTTTTAAACCCAATCTGAACTACCAGCAGGTTTCAAATGTTGTGATCGGAACGCAAGTCCCATCATTGATTCCGGTGAGTAGCTTGAGACTTCAAAGTCAAGATGGCTTACAACTTTACACGCACAGGTAAGAATTGCTTATTCAATTTTCAAAAATAGAAGGTAAAGCTGAGGACTTAGCTTGGATTGCCAGAGACTAGCATACAATACTTTTCCATACACTATGAGTCAACACAAAAGCCTCGGTACACCTGTGAGGATCCAACACAGGACAAGAAACTCATTCACAGCAGAAGGGGAGAAATCCAAACAGAATTTGAAACAGTCCCAGAGATAACTGCTTTGCAGCTTAAGGTAGAATTCCAGAGACTGAGATGCAGCAGTTGCTTTTGGTAAACTTCTAAACTTTAGCTACTCCCAACAGTGATAAAATAATTAATAAACAACACGAAATAGTAAACTTAGAATTTGTAGAACAAAATTCAAAAGAGAAGATTACAGATTAAAGAGAAGATTAAATGTTCTATTCACAAAGGGGAGCACACTATGAACTGAAGTGTTTAAAACAGATCTACCTAAATGCACAGGATGGTGAGGTACGTGGCTGTCTCTGACTTTTTAAGGCACGTAGTTTGTCTCCCTGGGTTATACCATTTTTCATTTCCACATCTTCATCATCTTCTAAGTTATTCTGGAAAAAAATACCCATTCCATAGAAAGGTCAAAATTTGGCTTTATATAGGTTTCTTAATAGATTACATATATAGATACATTTTATACAGATTATCTTAATATAGATTAAGTCACTAGAGGTACTATGAATCAGCATTGTCGAAGTTTACACAAAAGAATACTCAACTATTTGACAGTTCAACAGGCAACAAGTCAAATTCCAAATCAAAGAAGCATGGGAATAGATGTGGGAGAATATAAAAGGAGCTGTTTGTTACAACGGACCCCAACAGAGGAGAGACTCTCTCCTGCAGACACAATCGTGCATTGGAATATAGCCTAGATACAGAAGGGCCCACAGATGCAGTACAAACATATTTTTAGATACTACCAGGAGCCATCACTGCAAATTCCACAACTTGTTTACAAAAATACAAGATAAAAATACTTTAGGATATCTATACAGTAAGTTATTAACACAGTAATTATTTTAACACTATTAAAAGCACACAAGTTCTTTTCAGAAGGATTTAAAGGACCTTGTTCACTAGATCTTTCCTTCTGAAGTAAGTCTTTATTGTTTGAAAAATAGAAGTACCAGGCTAGTCTCTTCAAATGCTAGTCTCTTCAACAGCGCTGATGTAGGGGGAGACACTGATACCCTTAATTTATTGATGAAGAAAGGACACACTCATGGAAGTTAGGAATACTGCCCAAGCTCCCATAAACTCTTAATGACCTTCGTATGATTTCAAAATTAGATTTCTCGTCCCAAGATGCAATGTTCTTTCTAAAATATATGCCACAGCACACTGTCATTGCACCAGTGAAGACTGTATTTTGCCTTTTTTCCTCAACTGAAAAATCAAAGTGCTTGAATTTGCTAAAATCCCTCCCAGCCATAAGAGTCCCCTCCCTTATTTAAAACTAGAACTCTTGTTTGATGAAAAATATACTTCCATCAGTCACATTTGAGTCATTTCTGATCGCAATACCTCCTCACTCCCTGCCACCTATGTTGGGTTCCACAGGTAACCCTGGGACTCAGTAGGCATGTCCTGAGTAAAAAGACCAAATCTCACTATCACATCTCTGAGTTTAAAAAAGAAATAAGGAAATGCAAAGCACAAGGCCAGTGGGAAAGAAAGAATAAGGACAAAAGCTTCCTAGAGGCAATCCCTTAAAGAATGGGTACAAGTGACACAGCCCAAGACCCCAGGAAAGGGCGTCCTGCCCAAGAAGAATACCAGCTCAATAGTCACAGGATCATGGAGTCTTCATGACAGAGGGTTCTCTTAGAGTCTCAAGTTGCACTTCTAAAAAATCTCCAGGAATCAGTTTTACCCTTCAATTCTATTCATACAACCCCAACGGGGGAGGAACTTACTACCATCAAAGGAAGTCTGCAAGAACAGGAATCAGGAAGGTCTGACAGCTAGGCTTGCTAGTGGGATAGTGCACCTGAGAAGGTGGGCTTAGCTTCACCAGGCTGCAGTAAGCACTCAACGTGCTGGGAGGTTACCAGTTACTTAGCACAGAGCCAGAGTGTCCCAAATATGAGGTGAGGCCAAAAAGCATATAGGCCCTCATGAGAATGGCCAAGAAAGCTTCTAGGAGCTGACAGAATCCTTACCACAATCAGTTTCATTGTCAACCGGGTGCTTTTGCAGGATTTTGAAAACCAGGAATACTGGTTGTTCCTCCAACTAGGAGGCTCTTTATGTTTCCCACTAGAAACACCTTCAGAATTCTAAATATAAAATGATTCTCAACCTGTAATTCTAAAATTCAACCTTTCAGGTAAGTATAAAAGTAAAACAGATATAAAAATTTACTACCCATACAATCTTTCTGAGAAAACTATTACAGGATATGCTCTTCAGGAAAAAAGGAAAGATAACATGAGATCCAATAAAATTAGGGATCTAACTGAAGAATATGAAGAAGAGTTACAGAATCAGACTATATAGTTCTGATCCTAGGACTTCACACACACACACACACACACACACACACACACACACACACACACACACACACACACGAGGGCTAAGAACAACCAGTCCAAGTTAGAAGGGAGAAATGTCTTCAGGAAAAGAATGGAATTAGAATGGAATTTTGCTGTGTTGAGATTTCAAAAAAATTTAACATGGTTTGGCACAACTTTTTAAAGCATTATCTTTTCCTAAATGCATAGAAAACTACGCAAATAAAAAAAGGCAATTAGGTCTAGGACAAACAAAGAGAGTATCAAAAAAGAAAACAGTCATAGGGTACCACTAAGCTCAACCATGAACAATATTTACACAGTAATAATGTGCACATTATTTGATCTAACAAGTATAGTTATATTGGGAGTAGTGGTGACAGTGAGACAGAAGAGCTGCATCGTGTCTACAACAACCAGGAGGCAATAGAAAAATGTCCAAAATTGATCAATTAAAAAACGGCAACATAAGCAAGGTATTTATAATAGAAAAATGGCACTAAAAATATTAGTATAATTTTCCTAGAGGTTTCCCCCTTTGGAAGTGGGTCCACAGATACAGAAAGGTGAGAGAGGAGACTGATATTTTTTGTTGCTAGAATTCAACACTAGTTGATATTTTTTAAGCTGTAATCATATATTGCTTGAAAAGAATAAAAGCATTTTAAAAGATATACAGTTAAACAGAAAATTAAATAATAGTACACTTTAAATTATAATTACTTTACATGTATTTTTCTCTCATTCTATTGTGAATCTTAAAGGTCAAATATTTCTGTAAATTATAATACATTTCAAAATCAGAAAACAACAAAAATACTACAATACACAGCCATGCACTTAACTACCCAGATTCAACATACTTTTACTTCCTCCCCTCAAGTTTACTTAAACACCCTCACAGGAGCCGCCGCATTGTCTGCAACGAGCCTCGTGGGCCACCGTTCTCCCCCAGCTCCTCTCAGGCGAGCGGCTGTGGTGGTGACGACAAGGGCAGGGGTGTTTTTTCTTTTAAAAAAAAAAAAAAAAAGTATTTGGCTAGGCATGGTGGCTCATGCCTGTAATGCCAGCACTTTGGGAGGCCAAGGCAGGTGGATCACATGAGGTAAGGAGTTCAAGACCAGCCCGGCCCACATAGTGAAATCCCATCTCTGCTAAAAATATAAAAATTAGCTGGGTGTGGTGGCACGTGCCTGTAATCCCAGCTACTTGGGAGACTGAGGCATGAGAATCACTTGAACCCAGGAGGCGGAGGTTGCAGTGAGCTGAGATCACACCACTGCACTCCAGCCTGGGCGACAGAGACTCTGTCTCAAAAAAAATAAATAAATAAATAATATAGATATATATATAGAGAGATGCAGATATATTTATGATACATTTTTATGTACCATGTATAATAAAGTATAGGTAAACATGAAAAAATATTAAAACCACCTATATATTTACAATCAAAAGCAAAACACATTAACATTCTGGCACATAGTCTTCCAGAATTTTCCCTGCGCTATATAAAACCCCCAACCTACTTCTTCCTTACAAAAAGAGGTTGTATTATATACATATGCTGCTTTGTAACTTTTTTAACTTAAAAAACATATTGTGAAAGTTTTTCAGGGCACATTTTTTTAAATCTCTGTCGTTTTATGGCTCCATAAAATTCCATTGTCTAGATATGCCTAATGTTATTATTTAACCGATACCCTAGGTTAGACTGTTCTCTGTCTTTCATCACTATAAACAGCCTCAACAAACATACTCTCATATATACCTGGTTTATGAACACTCTCTTATTATTGCCTTAAGACAAATTCATAGAAGTGGAATTCCTTTTAAAGTCATCTTCTACATGATCAAATTGCCCTCCAAAAAGGCTGTACCATTGTAAATTCCAACTAGCAATGTTTCGGAGCTTTTTATTCCCTAAACGTTTGTCAATACTGCATCCATTTTTAATACATTTGATAGGCATAAATAGCATGTCATCATTTAAATTTGTGTTTCTTCCATTTCTAGGGAACCTTTTTTATGTTTACCAGCCAGGAGGGTTCCCATATTGTTTTATTTGTGTACACAGTATTTTGGCGATTTGTAAGAGTTCTTTATATCCACAAAACCCCCTCATTTGTATATGTTGCATATATTTCCTCCCATCGATCATTGTGAGAATGAATTGGAGGTCAAGACTCAGGGGAGGGACACGTTTAAGTGGCCTGATGAGAGATAATGGATTGGATTAGGGTACGGGAAACTGCATGGGAGCCCAGACTCGGGGAGAGGGAAGAAGGGGGAAAGGTCCAGACAGGCAATACAGGTCTGAAAAAATTTACTAAAATGTAAACCGTATTATTTTTTGTCTAAACTAATCTTCTTTTATTTTGTCTCTGTGGCCATTGTACAAAAGTCTGGGGCATTTTTAGGACTATGAGAGATAGAACATATAAACTATAAAATTCTCAGTGATTAATACATAGCCTTCAAATTCAACAAAAATAGTTAACATTATTCAAAACATATTTACATTAAATTACAGAATTAAGAAACTAAAAAGCTATATGGAAAAGGACTTTGGCCTCCTGGAATACTGAATAAGATACACAGACATAAATATAACAAGCCTTATATTTATTAGGGGATTGATCCTATAAGATATACCAGGTCATAAGAGCCTGTAGGAGGAAAAGGTTTATTAGCAAATGCAGTACAATATATTGTGTGGCTCAAATCAATCTCATGAGTTGGTAGTCAGGGGAGAGTTTGAAAACTTTTCTCATCAGGTGCTGTTAGGCTTCCTTCCTTATACCAGATTCATTCTTCATGACAACTAAAGAACACATTCACAAATGACAAATGAGGAGAACCCACCCTGGGCCTCCATTCTGCCCTTAGGCTCTAGCCCCTCTCCCTACAAAATGCCAGGGCAGACTCTCTTTTGTCTTAAGCTGGTCCAGGAGAAGCAGATTCCCTGGAATCCACTGAAAAGAAACAAAACCACATGGCTGATGTGCTGGCAACAATGAAGAATCCTACCTAGTCCAGGGAAGACCCTCCTATCTTTGTCCCTCAAAGGAAAGGGGTCTGCTCTCAGATGCCCCATTGCCCTTTGGAGGATCTAAGCAGCAACACTCTTTCTTTTGGATACTGGACTGCCCTACATAAAGGCAAAAAAATGACAGTAAACTAAAATACTGTACCAAGAGAAGTACAATTAAAAAAAAAAAAAAAACAAGAGTGATGACCTAGTGAAAGAACAAATAACAACATAAATAATAAATATTTTATTCCACCAGTTGTTTTCTCCACACACAATCATGTCTACAGATTTCAGCTGGATAAAGTAATTGCTGACCAAAACGTAATCATGGCACAGTAAGCTATAGGAAAGGCTGTGGAAAGTCCCATTAGGAAGAGATCTACGAGATAGAATATAGCACACTAGGGAATAAAGATGGAAGAGTCATAATAGAAAAATGACATAAATAGACAGTTTAAATAGAAATGAGTAAAAATAGAAGTCCAAGAACTGGAAGATAAAGATGAGAACGGAATTTTTAGCAGATTTTAATAAATTGGCTAGGAAAGGTGGCTGAGTCGTCTCTAAAGTTCTTTTCAGCTCTCAGATGTTGAACCTACAGATTTAAGTGTTGGGGAAAGGCAAAGATGTCCTCTTTATAATAAGCTGCTTCTGATCAATAAAAAGTTTGAATTTATCAGAGCTACCCACATCTCTCTTCTGGCTGCCCCACTCACTGCCACTGGTTGGGACCTTTAAAACCTGGACCTCCCCATCACCAGCTCCCTGGCCTTCCACCCTCAGTCCTATATGACACCATGGCCAGAGTGATCTCCTGACACCGTGATTCTGTGTGCTGTCACTCCCCTGCTTAATAACCTCTGGTGGATCCCAATGGCATTCAGATTAGAACTGGTCTTCACTGTCATAATGGGGGAAAGAAAGGTGCTTAAAAGCGGGACATTAGAGATTTAATTTTAATTCATAGATTTTTCTAAGATGCACCCTGCTTATGAGTACTTGATGGATCTTATAAATCACAATATCTCAAAGATGTAATTAAAACAACTACATTCTTGTCTACTTGATTGTTAATTTGTATGAACTTGGCTGAATATTAGCAGCACCTATATCTAATTAATATCACTAAGTCAAGAGCATCTACCAATTGGCATGCTAATAACAGACTGTAGCCCTAAAGTAGAAAGACAAAATGTAAAAACCGTCGTTATTCCAGGAGAAGTTTATTAGCAGGAATGGTTACAGTTTTGCTCAAAATTACTGTATATAATTTACTAAAGGCACAATGAAGACCTCATAGAGAGTTACCAGAGTATAGTGAGAGGCCTCCTGGGAGGGTGGCTGAGTGCACAGACTTTGGAGCCAGAGCACAGAAGTTCAAATGACCACCTCACCATGTACTCAGGATCTTGGGCAGATAGATGGTTTGACCTCTAACTCAGGTATGTCTCCTGTAAATGGGCCTAGTAACACTGCCTACTTCATACGGCTACTGTAAAGATTAAAAGAGTTCATTAATGTCAAGTGCCTAAAACAGTTCCTGGCACATAGTGCCTTCATGCTAAGATTCTGATTTAATATTTGCACTTTAAATAAAGTACTTTAAATCCCATCTTTAAAAATAACTCCAAGCCATAATGGACCTATAGGCCCTAAATGTTAAAGTGAGCACTTATTGCTAGTACTGTTTTGTATTTGAGCACATAATGCACTTGTGTAGCTTAGATTATTGCCAATTTCATGTCTCTGTCCTTTTTTTTTCTCTGAAACTATAAGCCTTCTTCATCCATTCATATAATACTTATTCACATAATACCTTTGGTCAAAAATAGAATCGTGATGAAGACAAATAAAAGTCTCTACCTTCCTAGAGAGTATGAAAAGGAGGGATGAGGACTGAGGAGGAAAAGTATAGTGCAAGGCAGGAGCAGGGAGCCTAACCTACACCCACAGGATGGGCTGTGTATATTTCATAGTGCCCAGTCCAACACTGAAGTCCAGGCTCTATAAAGGTGAAGCCTCTATTTTATTTCTCATAACTCTAAGTTGACAAAGAACATTCATTAAAACCACAACCTAGTCCATCACTATGATCCGCATCATTCTGGTTGTTTTCCTTTCACCTATATCCTAAGCACTAAAAAACTGGGTTTTGTTTTGTTTTGTTTTTTTGAGATGGTCTCGCTCTGTTGCCCAGGCTGGAGTGCAGTGGCACGATCTCAGCTCACTGCAACCTCCGCCTCTCGGGTTCAAGTGATTCTCGTGCCTCAGCCTCCCAAGAAGCTGAGACTACAGGCATGTGCCATCACACCTGGCTAATTTGTTTTTTCTATTTTTAGTAGTGATGGGGTTTCATTATGCTGGCCAGGCTGGTCTCAAACTCCTGGCCTCAACTGATCCATCTGCCTCAGCCTCCCAAAGTGCCAGGATTACAGGCATAAGCCATGATGCCCGGCCTAAAAAACTATATTCGAATTCTCCGAATCTGGTAATACAGAGCTTCCTAGTAACTAATCACAAGAAAATTACTGTAGGCCTAGAAAGAAAAAAATAATTTAGAATATCTGCTTTAATCTTTTTTTTCAAGGCAATCTCAAGAGGAATACTGCCTTTTTGCACTTTCTATATATGCAAACTATGTAAATCCAGAAATTCCATGGACTTTCACCCTCCATGCAACCTGAAACACATTAAATTCTTAGAGCATTCTCAATCTATTTTTCCATGTGCAATTTATAAGAACAATAAAGACATCAATAACTCTGTTAAGTCCAATTTTGAGCAAGCTAATTTTCCATATTCATATGATATTCCAGAGCTGGCACCAGATAAGCATGGCAAGAAAAGTGCTTGTAAGAGTTACTTGCACAAAGCCATTAACTAGCTAATAAAGTAGTCCAAGAGCCTTATACATGATGCTGTGTAAAATATTCACCATACCATCATTCTGTGGCATCTCTGAATTCTTTCATTTCTGCCCTTGAATTTCAGAAACAATAGCATTTCAATGGCTAAAACTAAAATAATGATGGGGGGTGCTATGGTCTGAATATTTGTAGCCCCCAAAATTCATATGTTGAAATCCCAACCCCCAAGGTGATGGCATTAAGAGTTTGTTTGCTCTCTTTGCCATGTGAAGATGCAGAAGGTGCTGTCTATGAACCAGTAGGCAGGCCCTCACCAGACACCAAATCTGTGATGCCTTGATCTTGAATTTCCCAACCTGCAGAACTGTGAGAAATAAATTTCTGTTGTTTATAAGCCGCCTAGCCTGTAGTGTTTTGTTACAGCAGCCCAAATGGACTAAGACCAGGGAGTAGACTTACATATACTTATATTTAAAACTGACTTATTTTAAATTCCAATCATACTGCATTCCTTACCCTCACAGTGATACATAAATGTTAAGTATTCTTAAGATCGACAGATTGGGGATTAAAAGAGTATAAGAATAAAATGTTCTAACTACCAGATGTTAATTTAATCAAGATTATGATATAGAAAGTACTATGTTCCTGCAAGGTAAATATGTTTCTCAGATAACGGGATTAACTTTATGTTTGTCTTTTCAGAGTTCATAACTCAAAGCCCTGTTTACTAGAACTCAACAAGTAAACAGGGAAGGAAATGCTGACTAGAGCAAGAAAAAGGTATTCTTGCTTAGCTATATTATCACGTTAAAATCTTAGTTCAGAGCCTTTCTTTTTATTTGCTCTTAATAGGTGAGACTGGAACACAGAGACAAGAAAGTCAACAAAGGCTCTAACATCAGCATGACCTTGGATAAGGTGTATATTTCATCAGGACAGATGACTTAAATGGGTAAACTTAGTCACCTCATCAGCAGCCATCCTGGAGAACAGAGCACTAGGTTTAAAAATCAGTTCTTCCAACAGTCTCCATCCTTTGTCCTTGAAAGAAAACTCACGCGCCCAATCTCCAAGCACTCTGGCTATCTTTCTCGCTAAAAAGAAATCTGTTTGGGATGCCAATCATTAACCTAAGAGAGCTATAATGTGTTCCTTCCATTCTGCGTTCCTTGTGGGCTAAGCTTGAGCCACAGTATTTGGTTTAAGGCCCTTGTCTGGGTCTAATGGGTCACTGTCTAATAGAATGTAAATCTACATTGTTGCTTCTATATTTTTTCTTTTTCTTTTGTATTTTTTAGACACAGGTTCTTGTTCTGTCGCCCAGGATGGAGTACAGTGGTGCCATCATAGCTCACTACAGCTTCGACTCCTGGGCTCAAACATCCTCCCACCTCAGTCTCCCAAGTAACTAGGACCACAAAGGCACACATCACCCTGCCTGGCTTGTTCCACTATTTTGAACAGGTCCTTTTTTCTCTTTTTTTTTTTTTCTGCTCCTTTAGAGATAGAAAAATATAAACCAGATACTTAGCTTTACCTTAGGCATAACGTGGTAGAAAGACCTAAACTAGGAATTGAATGCCCAGTTCTCAAAGTGGCCCCACTACTAAACAACCCTGGAACTTTAGTTTCTTATCTTTACAACAGTGCAACCAAACAAATGGTTTCAATGTTGTTTCTAGTTCCAAAAATGCTCATAATCCTAATTCTTAGTAAATCTCTTCTATTTTTATTCAGAGGTAACAGAGTGTAATATAAAAAAAAGACAAGCTTGGACTCAGACAGACATGGATTGAACCATGTTTGACACTGAGGTTAGAACATCTCTGATACGCAATTTCCTTCCTATAAATAGAGATAGTATTACCTAACTCACCAGGTAGTTATGAATATTAAATCAGACAATATATATCAACTATTTAAGGTGGTTTGTTTACAGTAGAGCTTTAATTTTTTTTAAAAAAGTTGTCCTAATCATGTTTTCAAGTCGGCACTTACTTTAGAAATCAGCATGAATTTGAGGCTTTCAAAGCACCACTTGTGGTATGTATTATTTCAACTGTCACATTAAAATTTTTCTTCTTGATATCTATTTTAATTTTCAAATAGAAAGTTTGCTTTTCTGTTTCCTTTCTGTAAATATTCTCCCTTACCAGAGTAGCCTCCTTTATCATTTACTCCTTAAATTATAGCTTTTTTTTTTTTTTTAAGGGCAACTGGTTTCTTTCCTCTGCTTCTTGCTATATAGATGGATGACTCTACATCTAAAAACCTGGCACCCACAGCATCCAGAGAAAAGACACTGCTATGTTATATATGTCCAACTGAGAAACAAATGCAGAACATCAGTTTTAAGATAGAATCTTCCTAGGGAAAACTTACCTCTCCAAATCGTTCCACGTTTTGTATTTTTGAAAGATTTCCACCAATAGACATATCATCTAGGCTAGAAAGAATTTTATTAATACTTCCTTCACTGGATGGTCGATTTTTCAGTTTGGATCGGAAAATGTCTCCTTGGACCCACAACGATGCTTGTTTTCTGTAAAAACAAGCAACAAAAAAAAAAGACAAGAAAAAGTTATCTTTAAAACAATCTACTCTCATCTCAAAGGTATGATGTCTTATAAAGGAAAAGATTTAGCAAATAAGCATTTACAAATCATACTAGAAAATTATATCTTAGAATAGAGAACAATGAAGACACTTTCAAAAAGCCAAAATAAGATTTTATATTCAACACAAATGTCATCCTCCAACATTTGTCTGTACAGTTGACTGCTGAAGCCCTCAGATGCTTAGAACAAATTCCACAGCAATAAAGATTATGAGCCTATTTATCTTTTAAATATAAATTTGAAATCTTCAGTTTCTCAAGTAGCAATTTGATATGCCTGTTTATAAAAACAGAGACAATAACTGGACTCAAAACTGTAGATGAAAGAACTTGGGAGATATTACCCAAAAAGTACTACATACCTACTTTTGGGTGGTACCATGAAAGATCCTCACATATAACTTTAAAAACCTACTCTTAGAATCTAAAAGCAAGGCTTATAGCCTCAATTAGATTGTCCTTACAAAAGAAAATGTGTTTGAAGTTAATGTATAAATTTTCTTTCATTCATTAAGGCACAATCACAACTGTTTTCAAAGTTATACGAAGATAATTTAAAATATGTAAGCAAAATGACATTCTGAGGATTTTATTTTTATTGATGGAATCACCTTCATACACTTCCTCTAAGATAAACTATCCCATAAAATCACTTTATTTTTATCCTATAACACACTGTACAGAATAGAATTAAACTAAAAACACTGTGGTTCATCATAAAAAATATCAACATCCAATGAAATAATAGCATTATCACGGATATGCCACCAGTAAGAACAGATTTTTTTTAAAGCAACAGTATTAACTAATACTTTCTCACAAAGATTTCACATACCACATAAAATTCAGGTTAAAACACTGATCATTAGAGAAATGCAAATCAAAACCACAGTGAGATACCACCACACACCAGTAAGAATGGCTATTATCAAAAAGTTAAAAAATAACAGATGCTGGTGAGGTTACGGAGAGAAAGGAACACTTATACACTGTTGGTGGGAGTGTAAATTAGTTCAACCATTGTGGAAAGCAGTGTGGCAATTCCTCAAAGAGTGAGAAACAGAATTACCATTCATCCCAGCAATTCCATTACTAAGTATATATCTTGAGGAGTATAAATCATTCTACCATAAAGACACTTATACGCAAATGTTCATGCAGCACTATTCACAATAGCAAAGACAAGGAATCAACCTAAATGTCCATCAGTGATAGACTGGATAAAGAAAATGTGGTACATATACACCATGGAATACTATGCAGCCACAAAAAAGAATGAGATCGTGTCATCTGTGGGAACACGGATGGAGCCTCCCAAACCTGCACGTTGTCCACATGTACCCTAGAACTTAAAGCATAATATATGTATATATATAGATATCTATATCTTTTGATATCTCTCTATATACATATATATAGAGAGAGAGTGAGTGAGTTAGGTTGAAAGGAATAAAAATCATGATTAAAAAAAGAGAAGATTCAGCTCTGTCATAAATATTGAGAAATTCAGATAAATGAAACACACAGGAAGGACAGGATATACAGATGAAAGACTGAATCCCTGTCTCTCAAGAAGGGATTTCTAGTTTAGGATGAGAAAAGCAAACATACGAAGTCCAATGTTATAAACTCTATGATCAGGATTTGCACAGGACCTCAGGAAAAGAGGCCCCTTACTCAATCTGAAGGAATCAAAGAGAAGTTCCCCAACATTCCAGAAGTATCTGGAAAGATGAGCAGGACTATACAGCTAAGAGTATTGCCAAGCAAAGAAAACAACGTGGGCTGGAAAAAGTGGTATCAAAGAAAACACCACGTTTATGAACATGAATTGTTTAATTTGGCTGAAGCAGAGGCTATGAGAGATGGGCCCTGCATGTCATCCTAAGGAATTTAAATTTGATCCCCAAAATAAAGGAAAGACCTTTTAAAGGTCTTCAGGAATGAAAAAGTGGAAACAGAGGAGGAGAAGGACCTAAGAGGCTAGTTGAAAAAAATTCCAATTCCAAAAGAAGTTATAAAATGAAAATTCTGATGCTGCTGCCAACCTAAAGATGAAAATTACAAAGTGACAACTTTCACTTGCTTGGTTTGAAAGACGCAATCTGTCCCATCTCTGGAAAGGCTTGATTTGAACCTGAATATTAAAGATGAATAAGGTGTCAGAGCTGATTTGTGTGTTGCTAAGCAATGCTGTACGCAAGTGCTTCTTGAGAAAAAGCAGCACTTCACGCAAATTCCTTTTTATTGAAAATGCAAACCATGCTAGCTTTTATTGTGGTGTCTATTACTCCCTAAAAGCCTCATCTCAAACAAAAGAAGTAAAACATGTATTTTTAAGCATTTAGTATTTAAAAATCAAATCTTATGAAGCTAACACACCAAAGTACACACTCAAAGTACCTTCTCCAAGAATATAGTGCATTTTCTAAAACAGCATGAAATTTACTGACCCTCTGCTAATAGGGCATGTGCTTTAAAATGACAGGAAGGGATGTGTCTTGGTTTGAATAGAGGCTTAAGAAGTACAGCCAGTGCTGGGGTCATTGTTTTCAGCCATGTCCCTGCCCTGGGTTAGTTGGGCTTAGGCTAGCCAGACATGGGACATAAGAAAATAACTAAATAATTTGGCTGTGATGAGCCAAGTTACAGTTGATTCTGATCTAGAGCCTTCACAGGTCTTTTTTTTACATCTACTTTTAATATTCCTCTAATGAAATCCAAGTCAGTTGCACTGTTATAGTGAATATTCCTAGTTCTGAGTACAGAACACAATGGCAGCCAGCCATTGTGCAGGCTTCTGTGTGTGGCTGACCTGTCCCTAAGCCCAGCCTAATCCCATCTCCACACCAACCAAACTCTTCATCTTCATCCTTCTTCCATCCTGGACACATTTTCCCAAAAAACCCAACCCTGACCACAAAGTCCATCCAAAGCCACTATTTGGTCACTTCAAGTAGAAACATAACCCACTTTCTAGCTTGGCCTAGGCCTACTCTAGCCATGACTTGAGTACCAATCTGTTTTGTGTACCTTCTATTCCACCAGCCCAGAGTTATTATGAAAAGAGAGACAGTTCCTGGCCTAAAGAAGTTGGCTAAAAGGAAGACAGATTATTCAGCCTCAAAAAGAAATTCTGATACGTTACAACATGGATGAACGTTGAAAATGTGCTAAGTAAAATAAGCCAGACACAAAAGGACAAATATTGAATGATTCCATTTGCATGAGGAATCTAGAACAGGCAAATTCATAATGTCAGAAAATAGAACAGAGGTTTTCAGAGACTTGGGTAGGGGTTGGAGATAATGGGGATTCATTGTTTAATGGGTACATAGTTTCTGTTTGGAATGATGAAAACATTCTGGAAATAGTGCTGATGGCTGCACAACATTATGAACATATATAAAGTCACTGAATTATACACATAATAATGGTTAAAATTGTAAGGTTTATGTTATACATATTTCACCATAATACAAAATTAATTTAAAAATTCAGTCCTCTATCCAGAGTAATAACTGGCATGAGTATTTAATAATAAATTTCTGATGCAACCACTGCCAAATATTCTGATACATACTTAATTATCCTTAATACTTGAACCCATATTAGGATTTTATTTTTGCTTAGTCAGTAGTTCCAGTGTCAACTGGCAGTCAACAAATGGATCAGATAATGCAGCAGTAACTCTTGAAAAGAAAATCGGAAACTTCTATAACCGAGTGTTACTATGAAAATGTCATTTTCAATAAACAGTGTAAACTCAAACCTATGCAGTATGCCTGTAATTCTAATAAAACATAGTATCTTGTATTGTTAAATTCTGATTTTTATAGTATTTCAGATTATAATTTCTGTATTTTAGGAAACACAAAATGTTAAATCCTTAAAACAGATAATTAAAAATCTTTAGCCTATATTCCTTGACCTACTGTATGTATCTAAAAGAAAACCATAAAAGGAAATGGTACAGGTATGCAAAGGCATACAGAGTGAATATAATGGACTATGGAGACTATGGGCAAGAGAGATTAAAAACTACATATCGGGTACAATGTACACTACTCAGGTGATGGGTGCACTAAAATCTCGGAGTTCATACTATACAATTCATCCATGTAACCAATAACCACTTGCATCCCAAAAGCTATTGAAATTTAAATTTTTTTTAATTTTTCAAAAAAAGAAATGATAGAAGTCAATCTCAGCTAAAACTCAAACCATTAGTGTTAGACTTTTTCAAGCATTTTCCATTTTCTAAACAGATGTTTTTCATCTTATTTTTGGTAATTCCTGAAATAAAAAAAGCAATGGTTTAACCATTAATTTCTGATCTAGCTCAATCCAATTGTGAAACTTACCAAATGCTATGGATACCAAAGTAAAATGTAGCCTAAGTTGATATCTACAGCGTAAGGATGAGCCAAACACCCTTGTTATTGAATGTAGTTCAAGGACCAGCAGCATCGCATCACCTGGGAGCCTGTTAGAAATGCAGACTCTCAGGTCTCACCTCAGACCTGGCTGAATCAGAGACTGCACTGAACAAGATCCCCCAATGATTCCTAGGCACTTTCATGTTTGAGAAGCACTGAAGACAATGGAAGGCTTGCAAGAAAGTTAGAATTCTGAAAATATCCAACTAAGTAGAAGCTGATGAAGACATCTATGGTACTAAAGTAAAACAGCGGAATTTCTGATATATGGATTTAAGAATGAAAAAGAGTTCAACCATAATATTGTGCTTCTTAAAGATAACCTCGTTCAAAATGGAAGCTCTGCTTTACAGAGACAAAACTTCCTGTAAGAGCCAGGTTTAGGCTTTATGTGAGTTCTCTCTGTCTTAGGAGGAAATGCAAAATAAAAGTAATGCCATATTGGGCCCCATAAGTAAAGGATCTCCATGAAGTGAAAATCCCCATGGGAGCCCAACACTAGTCCCTCAATGATCCCTTTATAATGAATGAAAGCTTTAACAGATCATGATCCCCGAGGACACAGACAGATCTATCTATCTGTGATATAGGTTATGTATCACAGATAGATAATGGTACCCAAGGTCAGGGGAACATTCACACAGTAAACATTCAGTAAATAGAATCAACCAAATTGTAAAAGCAGCCTGACTCCACCTTTATAATTCTAAAGGTTGTCTCTGAGGACGTTGAGTCCAGAGTTGGCTCAAAAACAAAAAGATGTATTTTTACATCATTTTAAGAACCTTGAGGATGTTTGATAGAAGACACATTTGGGATTCAGAATGGTATTTTTGGTTTAAGAACTTTAGCTTTAAATAGAAGAAAAACACCTGATGGTTGTTTTGCAAATAGAGAGTTTTATTTATATCCTTTAAAGTTTAAATACAAAATTTCAGACTGTAACAAAGGAGAGGTCAGCCAATATGTAAATTCATCAACAACTCAAAAGGATGCTAATAAACATCTCTCTTACTGCCAGTGAATAAGAGGGCTGCTTGTTTAAGACACGGCAATTAAACACCTGGACATATTTTGGTCCTCAAGGACTAGGAGGATATGACAAACCAGCCTTTATAAGTCAGAGCTTTGGAATTAACATTCTCTAAAAAGCACTGATTGACTTTTCACCTTTAAAAGAATACAATCACTTTAACTTGTTCAGTCATTTTTGACAGGTGAAAACCTAACAGAAAACGTTTTTACCCTCTTATTTCTTGCTTAATGAACACGTTACTTATTCATGCTTTTGCGTCATCATTGACTTCATACTCTTCGTCTCTCCGATCATTAGTCTTCAAAGCCTTGTAATTTTTTTTTCTTCTTGAAATGTCCCTGGTACCCATCTCTAACTCTTCAGTCCAACTTCTACCCTCTTTTGATAAGTCCTTGTCTCTCTGAGATGGATGATAATAGTCTCCTTTTTAGCCTCTCTGATTCCAATCTCCATCCACCCAATTCATCTTACACATTGTTGCAACCCAAGCTTCCTTAAATAACACTTAAGTCACACGACTCCTCTATACGCTCTTATTCATCATACTTTCTAATTTGGAGTATTTGGAATTAAATACTCCAAATTAGAAAGTATGATGAATAAGAGAAGTTCAGAATATGCATGTTCATCACTAGGATCTGCATCTCTTACTGTAATATTTGCTATCTATACAAAGCAGATGTATTAATTTCCTAAGGATATTGTAAAGCACTGCCATAAATGTGGTGGTTTAAAAGAACACAAATTTACTTTCTTACAGATCTGGAGTTAGAATTCTGAAATCAGTTTCACTGAGCTAAAGCAGTGACAGTAGGCAGGGCTGGTTCCAATACAGGCTTTGAGGAGATAATTTGTTTCCTAGCCTTTTTCAATTTAGAGTGGCTGCACATATTCCTTGCCTTATGGCTCCTTCCTCCATCTTTAAAGTGCATCAATCCAATCTCTGTTTCAGTCATCATATCGGCTTCTCCTCTAAATGGCTCCTCCTGGGTCCCTCTTCTAAGGACACTGTGATTATATTGGGCCCACCCAAATAATCCAGGATAATCTCCCCACATCAACATCCTTAACTTAATCACTTCCGTAAAGTCATTTTTTCCATATACAGTAACATTCACAGCTGGCACAATTCACAGGGATTAAAACATGCATATATTTGGGGAGACACTATTCAGACTGCCACAGCAGATTCCATGCCAAAAATTATAGCCAGACTAATTACCTTAAAATATAAGGCAATAATACCATTTCTGGAAAATGAAGTAGATGTACTTTTCCCTATTCTTCCCAATAAGTAAAATTTAAAATCCTATATATATTTTTTTAAAAAATAACAAGACTCTGAAAAATAGAAAATAAAAAGGCAGAGTGGTTGGAACTTTGAGACCTAAGTAATGAAATGGTGCTGAGTACCTCGAGTTTTCTTTTTGCCTTACTTAGCCCAGTCTTAGGGCTGAAGAAGATAATGATCCAAAATGCCAACAGAGCCGGGGTTTTTTGGTTTTGTTGTTGTTTTGGGTTTTTTTGTTTGTTTTTTTTTTTTGCAACGGAGTCCTGCTCTGTCACCCAGGCTGGAGTGCAGTGGCGCAATCTCGGCTTACTGCAACCTCCGCCTCCCGGGTTCAATTGATTGCCTCAGCCTGGGAAGTAGCTGGGATTAGAGGTATATGCCACCACACCCAGTTAATTTTTGTATTTTTAATAGAGACGGAATTTCATCATGTTGACCAGGTTGGTCTCGAACTCTTGACCTCATGTGATCTGCCTGCCTTGACCTCCTAAAGTGCTGGGATTACAGGCATGAGCCACCGTGCCCAGCCCAGAGCTGATATTTTTAAAGCCCAAAGAAAAGCCTGCTCTGTCTAGTCAAAGGAACAGGAAAAGGGTATCCTAGAAGACAAAAAACATTTCAACAACTGCTCTTCTCCAGCCAAACCCCACAGGAAAAAAACTGTGGCCCTAACCCTGACAGCCAGCAAAGACTGAGAGGGATCCTGGATTTCCACGCTGCCAGGCTGTAGGCAGGCACCCCTATACCCTTTGTCAGTCACTCACCAGAGAAGTGTTAAAGAAGGCTAAGTTGGGAGTCAGGTAATGAGATCCCCCAGTTTCCGCCCCACTCCTCACTAAGGTATTAATGGTGGACCCTGGAAGTCCACCTCAACCAGGCAGTGACCAGCAACCCTCCCTTATCAGCTGGAGTGGTGTCACAGGAGGCCTAGTGGAGAGTGAAGACTTTCACCAACACCCTTCAGCAACAAGGTGACCCCTATTACAGTGTCAGTGCAGACGAGATGGGAAGCTAGAACTCCCACCTCCACCCACCAGCAACAAAAAGTCTCTCAACCTTGGACATCAACAGAGGCTGAGTGCAGAATCCAGACTCCTGCCTCCACCTGGTAGTAGCAATGTAGCAACCCCCCACCCCCCAACCCAACGGCCACCACCTTCCCCTGCTGGAGCATCTAAGAAGCCAGATACAACAGAATGTTTAAGTAAGATCCAGAGTCCCACAACATACTAGGAAAATGTTCAGGTTAACATTTTCTGACCTTGACATTGACTGAATGAAAAGAGATGATCACTAAATGCCAACACCAAGATGACAGAGATGTTAGAAGAATTTGACAAAGATTTTAAAGTAGCCATGACAAAAATGCCCCAACAAACAATTACAAAGACACACGAAACAACTGACAAAATAGGAAGTTTCAGCAAAGAAATAAATATAAAGAAAACCAAATGGAAAGTTTAGAATAGTATATAAACAAAATGTAAAATTCAGCGAGTGGGTTAAACGGCAGAATTGAGAGATGAGAGAATTTGTGAAGCTGAAGATAGAATAGTGGAAACTATCCAATCTAAATAACTAAGAGAAAATAAACTAAAAATAAAATGAAGAGAGTCCCAGAGAGCTGTGGGACTTAAAAACTGAACACTCATGTCAACAGAGTTCCAGAAGGAGAGAAAAAAGAGGACAGGGTTCAGAAAGTACTTAAGTAAATAATAGCTGAAAAAGCTTCCAAATTTGACAAGGCATAAACCTAAACATTCGAGAAGCTGAGTAAACCTCAAAAAAGGATAATTCCAATGAAATCCACACCCAGACACATTGCCCAAATCCTGAAAACTACAAACAAGCAGAAGGAAATAAATATAAAAACATGAACCAATGAAATTAAAAACAAACAAAAATATAAGGAGAAAATTAATGAAACAAAGAGCTGATTCTTTGAAAAGATCAATAAAATTGTCAAACTTCTAGTGAGACTGACAAAGGGAAAAAATATATATAAATTACTAACATCAGAAATGAAGCCAAGAAAAATCACTACAGGCCCTGCAAACATAAAGGAATACTAAAAAAAAAAAAAGCAACTCTACAAACGTAAATTTGACAATTTAGATGAAACTGGCTAATTCCTCAAAAAACAAACTACACTAATTCACCCAATATGAAATGGAGTATTTATCTATTAAGGAAATTGAATTCATAATTTTAAAAAGAAATCCCCAGGCCCAGATAATTTCACTGGAGAATTCTATCAAGCATTTTAAGAATTCACACCAGTTCTTACAATCTCTTCCAGGAAACAGAGAAGAACAATTCCCAATTCATTTCATGAAGCCAGTATTATCCTGACACAAAACCCAGACAAAACAGTACAAAAAAAGAAAACTACAAACCAATGTTACTTAAAAATATGGACATAAAAATTTTTAACAGAGTTCAGCAATACATAAAAAGAATTACACACCACGACCAAATGGGGTTTATTCCAGGGACATAAGGCTCCTTCAATATACAAAAAACAATTGACGTAATCTACCATATTAACAGTCTAAAGAAGAAAATCATGTGATCTTATCAATTAATGCCAAAAAAGTATTTGACAAGTCTCAACACCCATTCATGATAAGAACTCTCAAAAACATAGAAATAGAGGGGAGCTGCCTCAACTTGATACAGAATATCTATAGAAAACCTCAATTAACATACTTAATCCAGGTGAATGCCTGGATGCTTTCCTTCCAAGACTGGGAGCACGACAAGGATGTCTGCTCTTGTCATTCTTATTCATTACAGTGCTGGAAGTTTTAGCCTGTCCAACAAGGGAAGAAAAGGAAACACAAGGTATATAGATTAGAAAGAAAATAAAACTGTCCTATTTGTGGTTGAAAAAGCAATCCCCAAGAATTTGCACATACATACACACACACGCCCCCACACAAAACTCCTAGGTTTCAGGATACAAAATAAACATAGAAAAATCAACTGTGGCCAGGCAGGGTGGCTCACACCTGTAATCCCAGCACTTTGGGAGGCCGAGGTGGAAGGATCACCTGAGGTCAGGAGTTCGAGACCAGCCTAGCCAACATAGTGAAACCCCATCTTAAAAATACAAAAAATTAGCTGGGCGTGGTGGCACACACCTGTAATCCCAGCTACTTGGGAGGCTGAGGAGGGAGAATCACTTGAACTCAGGAGGCGGAGGTTGCAGTTAGCCAAGATCGCGCCATTGCACTCCAGCTTGGGCAACAAGAGAGAAACTCCATCTCAAAAAAAAAAAAAAAAGAAAAAAAAATCAACTGTATTTCTACATACTAGCAATGAACATATGGACATAAATACCATTTATAATTGCTAAAAAAAAAAAAAAAAAGTACTTACGTGTAAATTTAACAAAAAAGGACTTGCATCCAGAAAACTATGCAATGCTGATGAAATAAATCAAAGAAGATCTAAATAAATGAAAAGACCTATCATGTTTATGGATTAGAAGACTCAACAATAGTAAAGATGTCAATTCTCCCCAAATCAATATAGAAGATTAACATACTTCCCATTAAAATCCCAGAAACATTATCTGTAGATTTAGACAGGTTTACTCTAAAATTTATATGAAAAGGAGAAGAAAGTGGAATTGCTCAGAATATTTTGTTAAAGAAGGAGAAAGTGGAAGGAATCACTCTTCCAATGTTAAGGCTCACTATATGGGTTCAGTAATCAAGACAGAGTGGTACTGAAGGAAGGAGACACATAGGCCAATGGAACAGAACAGAGAACAAAGAAATAGATCAACACAAATATATCCAAATGATTTTTGATATTGCTATAGAAACAATTCAGTAGAGAAATTGAATTTTCAACAAAAATGGTACTGAAGCAACTGGGCATGCATAGGCCAAAAAAAAGAAGCTTGACCTAAGTCTCACACATTATGAAATAAACAAAAAACCTCAAAATTCATCACAGACTTAAATATGAATGTAAAACTATAAACTTTTTGGAAAAAAAATACGAGAAATCATTGAGTCTAGGGATAAACTAAGAGTCTTAGACAATATCAAAAAGAAAAAAGTGATAAAAGGGATTTCATCAAAATTTAAAACTTTTATTCTGTAAAAGATCCTATTAAGAGGATGAAAAGACAAGTTATAGACTGAAAAAAAACTTGAAAAACATTTATCAGACAAAGGACTAGTATCTAGAATATACGAAGATAGACCTTAGTCATCAAGAAAAAGCAAATTAAAACTCTAAAGCAAGTTATCACTTTAAAAAATCTAATGGCTTAAATTTAAGAGACTGACAAACCATTGCTGATGAGAACATAAACAGGCATATCTACTTTGGAAAACTGTTTAATAATTCTAACGCTGAATGCACACATACCCAACTGTTTCACTCACAGGTATATCTCTAACAGATAGGTGCACCAAAAGATATGAAATAGCTAATGAAGCTGAATCGCTTTTCGCATGTTTATTGGCCATGTGTACATTCTCTTCTATGAAGTATCTTTTTGTGTTTCTTACACATTTTTTATCAGATTGTCTTTTTATTGTTAATTTGTAGGATTCTAAGTATTCTGGGTACTAGTACAGTGCCCATTATTATGTGATGCAAAGATTCTCCTACTCTTGTGGTTTTCATTTTCACTCTCTTAACAGTGTCTTTGATGAAGAGAATTCTACAATTTCAACTCAGTTATAGGCAATGCTTTCTGTGTACCACTTAAGACATCTTCGTTAACTTCAAAGTATGAATATATTATTTTATGCTATCTTCCAGAAGCTTTACTGATTTTTCTGTCACATTTAGATCAACAACTCATCAGGAATTCCTTTAAAAAAAAGGTTGTGAGATAGGAGCCAAGGTTCTCTTTTTCCCCATATGGATATCCAGTTGACCCAGCAGAATTTACTAAAAAGACCTTTTCCTGTTGCTCTGTCATGTCACCTTTATCATAAATCAAGTGTCTGTATATGTCTGAATTTGTTTCTGCACTTTATATTCTATTCTGTTGGTTAATTTCTCTGTCTTGACACCAGTACCTCAACATCATAATTGCTGCAGTTTTAAAATGAATCCATGTCTGGGAGTGTAAACTCTTCAGCTGTGATCTTATTCAAGATAATCTTTATCTTTTCATTTATTTATAACTTCTTTAATTTCTCTCAATAAAAAAATTTCTTTGGTTTTCTATGTAGAGATATTGCACATCTCTAACCTGAAGTTACTGGATGTACTGTAAATGGTATAATTTTTTAGGTTTTATTTTCTAATTTAAGGAATATGGAATTACAACTGATTGTGCTCCTGTGTAACCACAACCCAAGATAAGATACAGAACATTTCCAGCACTCTAGAAAGAAAGTTCCATCATGCTTTTTTGGGGGGTCAGTTTTCCTTGACACACCTCAGAAGCAATTGCTTTCTGATTTCTATCACCACAGAATAGTTTTGCTTGTTCTTGGGCTTTATCTATACAGCACGTATTATTTTATGTCTGGCTTTTCTTCCCCTCTTACAATAATATGATATTCATCTATGTTGAGTATATCAGTAATTCATTCTTTTTTATCGTTGGTTAGTATTTCATTTTAGGAACATATTATGATATGTTCACTTATAAATTGTTGATGGACATTTGGATGATTTCTAATTTTGGGCTATTATGAATAAAGCAACTGTGAATATTCTTGTGCAAGTCTTTTTGTGGACAAATGTTTTCATTTCCCTTATTTAAATACCTAGGAATGAAATCATTGGGTCATAGGGTTAAATATAGATTAACATTATGAGAAACTGCCAAATAATTATACACCAATTGGTTAACACATGAGAGTTCCAGTTGCTCCATATCTTTGCCAGCATTCTGTAGTAAAACTTCTTTTTTGTTTGTCATTTTGGTTGACATAAAAAAGTATCTCATTGTGGTTTCAATTTCTATTTCCCTGATGGCTAATGATGTTGGATATCTTTTCATATACATATATTACCTTCTGTGAGATATCCGGTCAAGGCTTTTGCCCATTAAAAAATTAACTTTTAAAATTGCTTCTTTATAGTTTTTAATATATGTGCACAAGTCTTTTGTCAGATACGTATATTGTGTGCCTTTTAATTAGCAGAATTTTTAAATTGTGCTAAAATTTTTGAAAATTGACTTGTATCCTGCAATCTTACAGGATTTCTAAGTTTTTGGGTTTTTTTAATTGCATTGGTTAAGATTTCCGGTATAATATTAGAAGTAGTGAGAGTAGACACCCTTGTTTTGTTCCTGATCTTACAGGAAAAGCATCACCATTAAATATAATTTTATATAATTTTAGCTGTAGAGTTTTCATAGATTATTTTTATCTGAATGAGGAAATTTCCTTCTATTTCTAGTTTATTGAAAGTTTATATTAAAAATGGGTACTAAACTTTGTCAAATTTTTGAACATCTATTGAGATAATCACATAATTTTTCTACTTTTTGTGTTAATGTGGTGAATTATATTGATTTTCTAATACTGAACCATGATGGTCATGATGTACTATCTTTCTTATATAGCTGGATTTGACATGCAGTGTTTCTTTAGGAACTCTGTGCTTATGATCATGAGGAATATTCACCATCTGTACATCATTTTGGAGGAATTTCTGTTCAAATCATTTACCTATTTTATATTAAGTTGTTTTCTTGAGTTTTGAGAGTTCTTTATATACAGCTTAAGTATCTATAAATTTAAAAATCTTTCTTCAGCCTAGAGTGCCTTTGCCTCATAACTCTAATTTCTTCTCTTACTATTTTGAGATATGGCAGAGAGAAAGAGTATAATAGGGAGGTTGGAAGGAGTACGCAGCCATGAAACATGAGGGCTGTGTTATCTGACACCCTGAGAAAGCTAGGTGACCCTGACTGGTAGAATTCTCTGCTATATCTCCTCACCTTGCGAGCTGTACTTAGCAGAATGCCTGGGGCAATAGGTACAGAGATACCTATTAAATGACAAGCAATAATTTTAAGATATTGATTAAACGGTTTAAAGAACTAGGCTTAGGAGTATTTGGTTTTTTAACCCTAAGACCATTTCTTCAACTTCAGTAATTAGTATAATAAAAACCTGGCAGATACATGGCACAAAGCTCCAGGCTACAGGCACATAAAATGCAAAACAGAGAAATAGAGGAAGACAATGGCTGAGAATCTGATCAAGAATAAAGCTCCAAAATAACAGAATTATTTTATTTGTACCTCACAGGTAAAAACAGATACATCTCTGTCTTTGTAATGATCCTGTCCGTGCATATTTTTCTAACGCATTCATTATACTTCTGTATCATTCTTTTAAGCTAAAGTATAACCGCTCATTTTTCAGCACTTCTTAATCAGTTATTACCTCTAGGATTGGCAACTAAAGTAATTCATTCCTCAGCAGGCTCAAATCCTCTTATTCATTTCAGATGCTAAGAGTTTACTTACGGCATCTTCCTATGAAATTCATGATCATTTCTTTATGAATTCACACATGATCATGATCATTAAAACTGGAAAGGAATAATTACATTTACATTGGAAATAACTAATTATATGGAAAAGAATGCTATTCAAAAGAGAGCCATCAGTCGGGCATAGTGGCTCACACCCATAATCCCTGCACTTTGGGAAGTCAACGTGGGAGGACTGATTGAGCCCAGGAGTTCAAAACCAGCCTGGGCAACATAGTGAGACCCTGTCTCTACAAAAAAATTAAAAATTAAAATTAAAATAAAATAGGGTCAACCCAGCATAAAAAGAAAAAAAAATGAAGTTTCAGTAAAAGATATCACTAATGAATAGTATTTCAGAGCTGGACCTAGATCTACCAGTACTAACTTCATCTTCTCATTTTATTAATGAGTACATTGAGATATGTTCTAACATTCTAAGAAGAAAGGATTGTGTCCTACAGTTTAAATCTCTCTATCTCTTGGGCTGAGGCTAGACAAAAAGTTAATGAATGAAAGGCTATGGGAATAAATGAATGAGTGAATAAATAAGTATTCTTCTAAATAATGGTCATAAAGCTAGTTAGTGGCAGAGTCAGAAATAAAACCCAGTTCTCCTCCTTTTTTCTTCTGTGGTAACTTCTTGGGTAAATTCATAAGTTGTACCTACATTAGCAGTTTAGTTGGTTGTCAGGAGAACAGCAGTCTTACCAAAATCACTGAGTGACCTTAATTGTGTTTTTCTTTTTCCCATTATGCTTTAAGACATGCAAACAAAAGAAAAGAATGAAAAGTGCCATGTGGGATGTCATAAGAAAATTGCACTGTAGCCAGATCACACATAGAAAATGACAGAAAAAGGGTAGGCAGAGATGGCTCTGTGATTTTCTTCTCACTCTCACCTGATCTAAGAGATATAAAAGGTACAAAGTTAGAATGCATTAGCTGTCAAATCAACAATATTCTATTAGAGGCACACACTTCTCTTAACAATGGAGCCATTTTATAACCACAGGCTGACATGGTCCACAACCAGGGGAACAAGAGGTAGAAAAGATCAAGGACAGGATATAATGTGATAATGGAGACAATATACTTACTCTTCCAGAAAGTGCTGTTGGGGTCCTATAATAGAACCTGGCCGGCATATTCTAATCCAAGCAATTATTTCAGCGTGTGTAAACCTGTAGTGTTTCATTACATAACAGGCTATCAATGTCCCTGTTCTTCCAAGACCAGCTGTAAGAGAGGGAAACAGTATAAGAAATATAAAGTCTAGCAAATGCTCCCACAAAAACACTGAAATCAAACCTTGCCCAGAAACTGCTCTGCATTCAAGTGTAATGATATTATCAACAGCTAATAAACATAACTGCTATCATGTAAAACTCATTTTTTCTTTAAACAATGGAAAGGGCAAAATGAAGCTGCCATAGATTTGGGGGCAAGAAAGTGATGGGACAAAAAGCAAATGGGTCTGGCAGCAGCATCACTGGCTGGATTGGAAAAGCCAGAGATGAAAGCAAGAGAGATGAGATGGAAGGCAGGGGCAGGGAAGCAAGGATGGCTGAAGGAGGTTGGGATGAGGATGGAAAGGGATGAGGCCGAGCAAATGCAATAAAGAGGAAAAGATGAATTAGAAATCCATTAGGACTGGGTCACAGGGAAAGTTATAGGTAAGTGACATTTCTGACCTAGAAAACTGGTACAATGTTGACTTCATCCATGAAAACATTTAGTTAGAAAAAGAAATAAGGAAAAAAAAAAATGTGTGTATGTGCATGTGTGTGTGTGTGTGTGTGTAAAACAAAACAAAGTAGGGGAACATTGATAGTTTCATTTTTTACATGTTCAAGAATCTTTTGCTTTTGAGGGGACCTTTGTCAGCGTTCCCTGACCAAACAATAAAGGTGGTTTTCTCTTATCTCCCAGTACTTGAGAGCACACAGTACTTCAGCAAATCTAAGACTACTGTCGTGTAGCATCTAAGTTCCGCTAAGAAAGAAAAAAATTAAACTATGACACGCTCTCAATTTTAAGATGAATTCTAATTTCAGAAATGTTAAAATGTGAAAAAGGTATGTCTTTAAATCAGTGTTCCTCAACCTTTTTTACAGTATTGTTCCTTCCAGGAGCCTTTTTAGATATTTTATTCCTAATCAATCCAAATGAAATTTCACCGTCACAGATAGACTGCATATCTGTTTATGTAAATTTGTGTTTTATAAAAAAAAAAAAAAAAAAAAAGTTTTTCATCCCACCAAAACAACAATTTTGTCCCCTTGGGGGCAATATTCTTGGATTGAGAATATATATTGAAAATGCAAATTAAAGGACTATCAATCTGATGTCTACAGATGCCTGACATTTCCTTCCCATTAACCCTTCCTTTTTTTTTTTTTTTTAGACTGAGTTTCGCTGCTGTTGCCCAGGCTGTAGTGCAATGGCACGATCTCGGCTCACCGCAACCTCCGCCTCCCAGGTTCAAGCGATTCTCCTGCCTTAGCCTCCCGAGTAGCTGGGATTACAGGCATGCACCACCATGCCCAGCTAATTTTGTATTTTTAGTAGAGACAGGGTTTCTCCATGTTGGTCAGTCTGGTCTCGAACTCCTGACCTCAGGTGATCTGCCCTCCTTGGCCTCCCAAAGTGCTAGGATTACAGGCGTGAGCCACAGCTCCCGGCTAACCCTTCCTTTTTAAGAAGTATTCATACTCTGTTTTATTAGATGAGGTGTGTGTATGTTCTGTTTTAATCTGAAGGGACTCTTGTCCCAGATCAAACATCAATGTTCTTTAGAGGGGTGAGGTTTAATTGTGGTCTCAGTGGGGCTCCCCGTTGTTTACGATTAAGAGTTCTGAGTAATTTGCCTTCTATTTCACCCAGTGCCTATCATTGTTAATTCCCTAGATGCCTGGCAAGACTACAAGAAACCGTATAGATAAAACACAGGTGACATCCTGGAGCAGAAGCCAGAGCCCAGTGAGTTTCCAGAGTTCTTCCTTCAAGTCACCAATTTGGGTGTCTATCTGGAGAGAAAAGGGCCTTCCTTATGGAGACAACACTCTCTCTCACTGCTCCCCGCTGTGCAAAGACCTGGATGGCTCCCTCACTTAGGCTCCTGTTCACACTCACAACCAAAAAGGAGGTGCAGGAAATTTTCCAATTTCTCTGAAACTAAAGCAGCTTCCCCCTTTTAAAAAAGAGTCTATAATTTTGATCTATAAAAAGAACGTACTTAGCACTCAATAGTTAGGAGCTCTTACCACAACTGAACAGAATAGGAACATTTCACTAAGTTTCTATAAAAACTTTAACAAAATTTTTAAAGCATTTGTAATTAAAGGGCTCCGTGCCACAGCATGACAAGATGTTGAAAAGTGTTCTATTTATACCAAGTCAAACACCAATTGCTTTACAGTTCCAGGCATTTTCTGAAAGCCCTATAGAACATCAATAATCACATACTGGAATATCACAACGTTGCTGTATTTTAGATTATTATTTGTGGTAGAGAATTTCAAGAATTGATAGCCATCTCTTTTATCAACCACAAAGTGAAATGCAGATATTGAAATGTAATCCCCAGCAAATTGTTTTCTAGTTTATCTCTGTATAAAATACTTTATGTTGAGACATGACATATTCATTCCCTTTTCAGTAGCTACCAAAGTTCATCTGACATAGGAAAGATTCTTTCTCCCTCCTTCTTTTAGTTCAATTAAAAGACTGAGTGCTGCTTGAATTCCCAGAAAATTAAGCTGACTTAATTAGGGCAGATGTCAAAATAATTAACAAGCCTATAGTAGATAAGTATGCTGTGAAAAGCAATAGAGCTGTAATTAAACCAAAGGTGTAATCCCTATAAAAGAACCCTCTATGTGTGTGCAAGTGGAAGAAAATGAAATAACACTCTCAAAAAGACATGACCACACGTAAATGTGACCGTCCTATACAAGAACTGAATTCAATGTTAAAGGTTCTGATTTAATATAAAAACATCTACAATACAGACCAGGTACGGTGGTTCACACCTGTAATCCCAGCACTTTGGGAGGCTGAGGCAGGTGGATCATCTGAGGTCAGGAGTTCAAGACCAGCCTGGCCAACATGGCAAACCCCCATCTCTACTAAAAATATAAAAAATTAGCCAGGAGTGGTGGCGGGCACCTGTAATCCCAGCTACATGGGAGGCTGAGGCAAGAGAATTGGTCGAACCCAGGAGGCAGAGGCTGCAGTGAGCCAAGATCACACTATTGCACTCCAACCTGGGTGACAGAGCGAGACTCTCTTTCTCCAAAAAAAAAAAAAAAAAAAAGAGGAAAGAAAAGAAAAAAAAAGAAATCTGCAATATAAAATAAATACATATATTTTTTAAAAGGTAAACATTCACAGGTCAAGGATATAGAGAAAATATCTGTAATAAGAATGTTTAACACCAGAGAGTTTTATTTGCACAAGGTCTCTCAGGTGAGAAATACTATCAAGAAACACACTGAGTTTTAATGAAAGCTTTGCAGTTCTTCTCCTTTGAATTTGTCACTCCAAGATACAGATGGCTAATCCACAGATAAACTCTATGACATAGTAATAATAAAACTACTTGAACTAGGAAATAAGGCCAAATTAATCTCAGGAAAAAAACAATTTTTATGGCACAAAACTAAACTTTGAAAGAGAAGACAGGATTATTTCCTGCTAAACATTGATATAAATGTTCCCATTAGCTCTCAAGTTCTACTGATGTTTAAAATACGTGACATGTGGGCTTTTTCTTGGACCTGGGCAATACTGAACAAAATGCAATGGAAAAGCAAACGGTGCAAATGAATCACATGGGGACAAGCCAACACACTGCCACCCCACTGTGGCCTGAAAGGAGCACCCACAAATGAGCCAGCAAGTAACACCTTCCTAACAGACTCCAAGCCAGAGACAAGATATCCCACAAAGCCAGGGCCCATGCTGCTAGCTAAGGGGGAGGTTAGGGAAGGAGAGCTCTGTCCACCCAGGAGGAGGGAGCCTGGCGTGGGGAGCCCTCCTCCAAACCCAGGCCACGTGCTGCTCATTTCCATCTCTCCGGGTCTCTGGGAAACCGCAGCTTCCCATTTCTGCTCACATGTTCACAAAGTACCTCCACCTACTCAAATCTTAAACATAGAAACAAGGGCCTACAAAACGGCATTTTAATTTCTGTCAGAACCAAAGCCATACTCGTCTGAATAAGTCAGTTACAGCAGCACTAGGCACATGAAAAGAACAGCACCCTCCCCAACACCTACTAGATGATTAGCATAAAATGAGAGGGAAACCAGGTCTAGCTCCAAAACCACGAGCACAGCACCACCCAGCGACACTAGGAGGAGCTGCGCGTGAGGAACTCAAGGCTCCAGCTCAGGGCGGCCCAAGTGATTTCTCCTCGCCGAAATCAAAGACCCAGTAAAATATCTGGAATATTTCCAGTATTATCCATACTGAAAGATCTGGAGTGGAATGGATTTTGAGCCTCCTCAAAGTCTAACAACTAAGTTTAGAGCAAATGGCATGTCATATTTTCTGAGTAGCTGACATGGGGTTGCCAGATAAAATACAGAATGCATGTTCCCTGCAATATTTGGGACACACTTATACTTTTTGTTTTAAAAGTATTCATTGTTTCTCTAACATTCAAATTTAATTAGGCAGCCTGTATTTTTATTTGCTAAATCTGGCAATCCTAAACCTTCTATACTCTGAACAACTCCTGCCCCAAAGTATCCACCTCCAGAGATCAGAGATTTGCAAAACCAACTCTTTAAGTTCATTCCAAGAGGCAGCATCACATCAGCAGCATTGTAAGCCAGCCGATTGTCCCTAGCAACAGGCATGGAAGACACTCTGCTCCATGAAGCCAAAGACTAGCAGGGGAGGGATGGGCAGAGACTGGAATGGGGGTCCAGATAACTGGGTCATAAAACAGAACTACGACAGTGCAAGAGGATGGGGAAGAGATGAGCAATTCTGAAAAAAAAACAAAGGAGAGGGGAAAACTAACAACTCTTGCCTCTTGAGGATTTCACCTGTTTAAAGGTGTTCCTGCAGCCTAAGGACACTGCTACTGTAATTTCCCCTCATTGTAGTACGTGGGCCTGGAAAGGTAAGGTCTGAAAAACTAGCATATCAAGAAAGCCACACCACCATCAATTGTCCACACCCAAGCAATCATTTCTTTAAGAAGGGGTTACTAAAATGAGTTTGTGTGCCAGTTGTCTCAAATTAAAAACCTCATTGTGTTCTAAGACACGAAACAGGTTTTGTTTTGTTATTTGCTCTTCTTTGGCCTGTCCCTTCGATAAACGCAGCCACCACCACCGAGGCCTTGCACACACCTTTGCAGTGAACGGCGATGGCCCCTTCGGTGTTCTCACAGATGTTCAGGAACCTTCGCACGATGTTGTCACTGGGTGTGCTGCCATCTATGAAGAAGAGGTCATAGTGCTCGAAGCCAGCATCTGTGAAGCGCTTTGCCTCATAAATCTTTTTGTTCAGCCTCACAACTGCAGTCACATTATGCTTTTTGAAATAAGGAAAGTAGGCTTCAGGGGCGTGAAGAGGATAACCTAAAGGAAGAAAGGAGCAGTAAGCAAAAGGCATGCATTTCATCTTCCATAACCCAGAAATACAAAACTCTCAACAATGAAGTGTGTAAATCTCAACAAAGCTTGGGAGGAAAGTGTGTTGTGTGAGAGAAAAGGTCACAGCAAGCTCCTAAAAGCATCAATCTTCATAACTGTAAGACCATAGGAGGTTAAAAAGAAAACTTCTCTAAGTACAGGAAATATATCATTAAAGTTCAAAATCTCAACCTCTAGATTCGAATTCTGGGAGCACACTCTTCCGACTCCCAAAACAAAGGCATTCTTGAAGTACTCGAATGTGCATAACAGACCTAGAATGGTTCGTGGTGACTTTATTCTCCCTTGTGCTTTATTCGCCAATTGACAAATATTTTTCAACTACAGCTAAACCTTTTTTGCCATATGTATAGCTTTAATTTGTAGTACAATGCTCCCCAAAAGCAATTATTATTAAATACCTACTATGTACAAGTCACAATTGCATATCATTTCAAATTCTCAAAACCATCTCTTAAGAAAGGCTAACTCTATTTAACATATTAAGAAACTAAAAGAGGGGGTGTTGGGGAGATATTGGTCAAAGAAAACAAAATTTCAGTTAGAAAGGAGTATGTCCCAGAGATGTATTGTACAACATGGTGACTATAATAATTTGAAAGTCATTTAGAAAGAAGAATTTAAGTCTTCCCACCACACAAAAAAATATGTGAATACTTAAGTAAAACTTGACTTAGCCATTCTACAATGTATACATATTTCAAAACTTGTTGTACACCATAAATATATAATTTTTATCAATTAAAATAGAAATATTTTTTAGTTAAAAACAAAAAGAATAACTTTTGTGGATACCTCCTTTGTTTGAGGGAGGAAGATGCTCCGTCTTTAAACCCCCTTTTATTTTTGAGCGGCTCCACCATTGTGTGAGTATTCCTGGGAGCTACGCAGTCAGCTGGGTTACAGACCTAGCCTTAGCTAATCAGCCAAGGCGACCACTGGGGGCGCTGGCCATTGCAGGCCTTTCTTGGCAGCTCCAAAGGTTCAGGGGACTAAGTTCCCAGCACACTGATGGCCACATCTGTAACCCATTCAGGATTCACTGATCCCTAACATACCAGCTGAGTGAAATTATCTCAGTTGGAACCCATTCACGATGGTAGGTTCCAGGGGTGGCGGCAGCCAGCAAAGTGAACCAGACTGTTTCCGTGCTGTGTCCTTGGCTGTATTTCCTGCTGCCTTGGATCCCTGTTATGCTAGTCAGCTCTCGGCTCCAAGCCAACTCTCTTATGTTCTGTGACACTGGGGCTGGAGTCCATATACGTCCTACATTTCCCAGACTACCTTTCTATCTGACTTCCTATTGGTTGTAAAAATGGGAGGCACTAAAGCGCAACCTGAGGAGGAGGAAGGAACTTCTTCCTGTCCTCCTGGCAGCATCACTTCAGCAGCAGAAAACAGGAAGCAGCCAGAGTTCTCAGCTTACTTTGGCTCTCATACCACCACCCTGCTGCACTCACCTCTGAGGCTGGAGCCCTCACAGTCTCCACTCCTCAGCCCCCAAATCCAAACACCAGCTGTGTGGCATTCCCTTCAGAGGTCACAGCACCAACCTTCTGGCTCCTCCTCAGAGCTCCCAGGTTCTGCTAACTCCACTTTTGTCCCTGTCGTCCCCCCAGCCTTAAAGGTACTAGCTGTTTTCTCCAACATATTCTGGTTTCTTCAGTGCTGCCTTTTTACTTTTTAGTCTTTTTTGAAACAAACTCCTTGTATTAAATTATTTATGTTTGAAATGCCTGGTGTGGTTCCCATTTTCCCACTTAGATCCTGTTCATCTTTTAAGCCTAGTTCTCCAGCCTTCTCTTAAAGTCTATGAGCCACCCAACATATTCCAAAAACTGCCTTTTACCAGAGTTAGACAGCCCTAACTGGTACACTTGGCCAGGTCACACAAAGGATGAAGACAGAATTGGAAGGCAGGACCAATTAATCCACAGCTCAGATATGTGATTTTCACAGGCCATGTTGCTTTTGAGCAAAGAGGTAATACAGAGCTTATTTAAAATATTTTTTGTAGAAACAAAAACATATACAAACATGGAGAAAACATGCTTTTCTAACTGCAAAAATCAAGTCTGTTTTCCCAGTTGGTTTATTTGCTCAAATTATTTCCTGCAACAGATTTATAGCCTAAAGCAAAAAAAGAACTATAGTTGGCATTAAGAAATAACAGTTTTTCTATCATGTTTGGAATGGGGAGGAGAAGGGCTCATAAACACCTGGAAAGCCTGCCCTGCGTGTGGCGGGCTGGTGAGAGCTTCTGCCTCCAGGTTGCTAGCATGCCTGGGACCGCAATTGCCTAGCCCCTTCTTCCCTGCAACAAAGGCTGCAAAAATCTCTCCTTTCATATATGAATTTCCATCATGAGTAAATGGCAGCATAGCTAATATGCCTAAATAGAATATTAAGAGAAACGATATATATCTCTTTTGAGAAAAAAACACTGGACAGAAATTGTCCAAATATGGCAACAGGGCACTGAAATAACAATAACAACAATAATTGCACCTAACATTTATCAAGCACTTACTATGTGCTAGCCACTATGCTAAGTGCTTTATGTGGATTATCTCATTAAAACCTGCAATTACTCAATTTCTGATGCCTGGAAAAGCTGGCCCATACACATACAACTAGTAACAGGTACAGCCAGTATTTCAGTCCTGACAGTCAGATTCCAACACCTGTGCTGGGGCTAATTTCAAGTAAGATTCAACTTGATTCTATCTGTTAAGGCTCCAAATAAGAGAACATGATATGAGCATGAGCGGTTAGAGTTGGTGAGCAGGTTTTACAAAAACCCACAAAACTGTTTGAATAAATTATAATGAACAGTGGAAACGTCCTATGACCTGTGAACAACTGTGTGTGGCTTTTACGGATGTACGTGGGTGCTTTTTGTGAGACTGGTTTTAGCAATGTGTATAATGTGCCGACCCAGAGCTGATGGAGCCTTCATCCGACCCTTACTCCATCTGGCCACAAGATGGTGCGCCGGCATCACTGAACCACAACAAAGTCGTGGAGGTGAGCTGACCAAACACATGAACAGGGTATCAGAGTCAAAAGAGATTTCTTTATTCATCTCTTCCCAGGCCCTCATTTCAAAGTTCGAAAACTGACGAACAGCAGAGTCAAATGACTAGTCCGCTCAGTCATTATTAAAAGTAAAAACTACAAAATGAGCAGGCAAATGTAGAAAGACATAAAATCTGTTGATTAGGCTAGTTAACGATAAAAATATAACCATAATACCTGCTATCTAATAAACGCCTATTATGTGTGCCCGATACTCTGCAAGGCACTTCATATAACATCTCTAATCCTCACTAGGTGCCTGCAGTGAGCATCATATTTCTCCCACTGTGATATACAAGAAAACTGATGCTCAAAGAAGTTGTGGAACTCACTGAAGCTCACGCAGCCAAAAAGGAATGGAACCAGGCTTCAGCCTGCCCAGGCTCTTTACTAAACGGGACACTGGGCTTCTCTCTTTAAAGGAGCAGGCTAATGCCTCGAATTGTTGGGATTCTCAGTCTGAAGCTATCTTTCTGTGTGTGTAAGTGTGTGTGTGTGTGTTTAAATGGAAGTGAGAATGACAGTGACACTTAAGAGACATTTTTACAGAAAATCTGAAATCCAAAGTATCTTTTCATTCTGTTGTTATCCATCACTTATCAATTCAAAATTGTTTAACAAAAAAAAAGTAGGGTTCTTCTCTTCCCCACTGTCAAAACAATGTGAATCAAAATGGCTAGAAGAAACTCCTAGTGTTCCCTGTTGACACAAACACACACTTAAGGCTCTTATAATACATTCTGCCCAGATCCCAAGATTTTACAGCTTCCTTTAGCTACCTCCTAGCAACAGCTTTTTGATCATTTCTTTAAAACCTCAGCTTTTCTACTAATGATCCTCTAAAATGACTTTCAGCCTCCTCAGAAAAACAAAGGTTTCTCAATTCAAAAAAAAAAAAGAAAATTACCAAGATGTCACTGTAATTGGATCAGGTTTCTTAATTACATCACAAAATTATTTTCTCAACTTCAAAAAGAATTTATAAAGTTAAAGTCCTTTACAAAAAAATATAGTGAAGCTTCTAGTGAATATCAGATCTTAAAATGGAAAGTCCAGTAAAATAGCAATATTTTACCAATGGCAGCCTTAAATGAAATTGTTCTAGGCATCATAAAAGCTAACAAAGATGAAATAAATGTACTTTCAGACTTTTTTATGTCAATATGAGAGGGCACAATATATGCATAGAATAAAATACGCATATAGAGCAATATCTTAAAGTGATTATTTCTTGATTATATTATGTGTTTAAAGAGCTTTACTCTTTATATTGCTTAAACTTTCTAGAGTGAGTGTGTACATCCTCTGTAATAAAATTTAAAAGAACACAGAATTCAGAATTAAATAGACCAATGTTTGAATCCACACGCCAACAATTACTGGCCTATGAACCTGGACGAGTTAGGTAATTCCTGTACGCCTCCAGCTTCTTTTCCATAAAATAGATCCCACCTGCTCCAGAGGGTTGTTCTGATCATTAAATAGATGATGTGTGTGCAAGAGACTTAGCACCCTTCCTGGCAGGTAAGTGAATGGTTGCTATAATTTTTCCCCATATTAAATACAGGACCAAAAAATGTTTTAAATATTTTTGACACTTACAACTTATATACAAAATATGCATATCCTTCTATCTAGTGATTCTATTTCTAACAATTTAGAGAAGAAACTACAGCTGCAAAAAGATGTATGAACATCTATGCCAACCACAGCAGTTTTTAAAAAGTGAAAAACTGTTCATCTGGTTAAATAGATGATGAAATTTAAAAAGAAGAAAAAGAATAAGAATAAGTGAAAAACAACTTAGATCTCATTCAAAAATAAATTAACAGGCTGGGCTCAGGGGCTTAAATCTGTAATGCTAGTGCTTTGGGAGGCAGGAGGATCGTATGAGCCCAGGAGTTCAAGATCAGCCTGGGCAACATAGAGACCTCATCTCTACTAAAAATTAAAAAAAAAAAAAAAAAAAAAAAAAAAAAAAAAAAAACCTGCCAGGTATGGTGGGACGTGCCTTGTAGTCCCAGCTACTTGGGAGGCTGAGGCAGGAAGATCATTTGAGGACAGGAGTTCAAGGTTGCAATGAGCTATGATCACACCATTGCACTCCAGCTTGGGCAACAAAGCAAGAGCCTGTCTCTAAAAAAACAAAAGCAAAAACCAAAAATAAATTAACACAATATGGCACAGTCATATGGTAGAATAATATGCAATGCAATCATGGAAAATGATTACATGGATCTACATTTACTGCTATAGAAAGAAGTCGTGATATGTTAAGGGAAGAAACCTGGCTGTAAGATAGTAACTATGTTATGATCCCACTTTTGTTAAAAAAAATAATAATATTTTCAGCCAGGCGCGGTGGCTCAAGCCTGTAATCCCAGTACTTTGGGACGCCGAGGCAGGTGGATCATGAGGTCAGGAGATCAAGACCATGCTGGCTAACACGGTGAAACCCTGTCTCTACTAAAAAATACAAAAAAACTAGCCGGGCGAGGTGGCGGGCGCCTGTAGTCCCAGCTACTGGGGAGGCTGAGGCAGGAGAATGGCGTAAACCTGGGAGGCGGAGCTTGCAGTGAGCCAAGATCCGGCCACTGCACTCCAGCCTGGGCAACAGAGCGAGACTCTGTCTCAAAAAAAATAAATAAATAAATAATAAAATTAATATTTTTAAAACGCATGTATCCATAGAATACACAATGTCTATATACATAAAAACATTTTAAATGGCTTTTACAATTATACCTCTTAATTTCTCATTAAGAAAACATAGTCAAACACATGAATCACAAATGGTGAAAGTCTTTTGACCTTGCCAAATACCCGACAACAAAACTACTACTGAAACAATATCCCTACTAACATTTCCTGGGCCTGAGTCAGGTAATTTGCACAGAAAGCAGGTTTAATCAGTCTTATCCTGAAAGGCCAACTGTCAGAAAGCAGTTTCCTCGGGTTCTCAACATGTAATTCCTAACAACCCAAAATGACAGACCAAAACAGATTATTTAGCAAGCTTATAAGTGAGAAGATCAAATTCTGGCTTCACCATCGAGGTATCCTGTTTGTGAGCTTAACTCTCTAGACCTGGATTGCCCATCCACACAGTAAAATCATGATTCAAGCGGGGTTCCCTATTAGATACGCCACAGGTATGAAAGGATAAGCATATTTATGAAAGCTCAAATTATAAAACCTAAATGCATAAATAACAATATGCAATGGAACTACATTCTAGAATATTATGATTAAAGAAAAATAAATCTTTTTTTTTTTTTTTTAAGAGACAGGGTTTTGCCATGTTGCCCAGGCTGGCCTTGAACTCCTGGCCTCAAGCAATCCTCCCACCTCGGCCTTCCAAAGTGCTGGGATTGCAGGCACATGCCATCATGCCCAGCTGAAGAATAAATCTAGACCAGGGGTTTCAAGTTAGGTTCCCTCAGAACACTTGTATTCCACCTCTATGATCAGATAGAGAGAGAGAAAAGGGTGGGGAGTAGGGCGGGAAGCTATTCTGTTCATGGATATTTTTCAATTTTATGTACTTCTCTTATAAATTATTCTTGAACCTCTGTTGTCTATCATTACTTGTCTTCTAGGGAATGTTAGTAGATAGAAAAAATTAGTAAGTAGAAAATATGTATTAGTGGGAAAACTTGCATAGCTGATCATGTTTTATTCAAAAGGTTTATTTTTAGTTTTGCTTTTATTTTTTTCCTAAATATGTATGCCCATAGCAATAAATATGCTGCAAACAAGTAGTTTAACCACTGTCAGCCGGAAAATTGTACCTAGTTGTCACAATGGAACTAAGTGTATCAGTGTAGTGGCAATGTTTAGGAGCCCTCCTCTGGTTTGGAGTACTAGTTCTGTCTATTACTTTGTTACCTTGGGCAAATTCCCTACTAATAAGGCTCAGTTTACTCCTCCCTAAAATGGAGATAACAATATCTATATCTCATAGAGTTGAGTGTTAAAAGAGATAATGCTGTAATTTGTGTAATTAACACCTAAGTATTCAATAAATGACACACTGTCTTCACCATCATTATTCAACATGGTGTTACCCAAAGAATACCTTCATGTGTAGCACTCTACCAACAAATAAATCTGAGAACCACTGAAAGAATACAGCAATCTGCTTATAAGTTTGACCAGTTTGTTTCTCAGATTCTTCTCTAATAATTGGGGGTCAGGTAAAGTGAACATCCTATTTATGGCAAGCTAAAAATTTGTTAAGTTCTAAAACAGTGATTATAGCTCCACCTACTGGAAGTACAATGTTTAACACACTAGTCACCACTGTTCAATTTTTTAAATTGTGAATAAATATTCTTTGGAGAATATTACCAAAGAAAATAATTATCTGAGGAAGTTAAGAAACTTAGAAAGATAAATCAAAATAAATGTTTGGATGGTAAAGGAAAAAAAAACCTACCATTTTCAATTTTGCTTTTAGGATGTGGTCCACTAAATGCTAAAAATTTTCCTGGAACAATCCAGTTGAAGTCACCATTTTCAACTCGCTGGCAGAATTTTGTAAGAAAAGAGAAGAAAAATATTTTATAATTCTTATACAATTTAGGAAACCCTTACAAATTAAACCGCTTTTCACTCTTAGTACTAATTAGACATACATGTAGACAAATATAGCTTAAAATAAAAACATGCACCTGATTCTCAAAAGGCTATTTTGGAATTCAGTCTACTTTAGAAAAACTTGTGTCTAGACTGTATGAAACATTTAGAAACTTTTATTTACAGCAGAGGTATTTTGCATAAAATGTTTGTTTCCCGGTCACTCTGCAAAGAAATGAAATGAAAACAAACATTGCTTGTCCTAGCAATAAATAACAGAAAATGGGAAATATGAATACTTTCCATGACTGTAGTAAACGTGTTTTAAACAATGAAAAAAAATCTGTAAATATCAAGCTCATGATGAATACACTTCCAATTTTTTTTCCTCTTTTTATAGAGCTGATATCTCTTGTCAATGCCGATTTTTAGAGGGGGAAATGGCAAAAGGCAGGAGCGAGGGATACTGGCACATCCATTCCACAAACCAGAGTCAGACAAGCTGTACTCTGAGGGCTAACAAGACTCAGACAAGTGACATACACAGAGTCAGGTGCTCCTCCACTCCAGCTAATGAGACACCTTGCAGGAAAGCCAACTGGACACAGCTGATCTTCCAATTGAATTTTCATCTCTCTTTTTAAAATGTTGACTTTTTAAATTAAGTTAACTCCTATGAAACCAAAAAAACATGCTTGTTGGCTGACTTTGAGCACCAGTTACCAGCCTCTAGTCTATACATGCTAAGAGATCTTCAGAAAAGGCTGAAAGACCAAGAAAGTGGCCAAGCACCTTCCCATGGCTCCATCATCTCCCCCATTTTCTTCCCTTCCCCATGTGCCTTTGAACCATGGGACACTGGGGCATGAGTAAGGTTACCCCAAATTTTGCAGTCATTGGGAGGCATTTGTGCAATGCATCACAAAATACATGTATCACCTCTTTACTTACGCTGTCTTTACCACCACCACCCCCTCCCCACCTACCCCTACCCTTGCCTCCTCATCTCCATCCTCAGGGCAGGGAAGCAATGTTGTTCTCTTCACTGGGCCATCCATTACTATTCATATAAAAAGCTTTCTCCCCCATTACATGGCAAGGACCTTAATAGTACAAAATTGACCCAAATATAGACTCTGTACTCTACCGTAAGTACACAATAAATATTCGTTAAACAAATTGGAATATGGCCATCAAAAAAAACTGCAGCCACTACTTTAACTACTTAAATTGCCCATTATCATTTCCATGAAAATCAAAACTTGGTTATAAAATATAATTGTCATTTTTTAAATGCAGCTGTTTCTTCCCAGTTATAAAAAGTTATATGTGAAACTGTGCATACCATTTTATAAACATCTGAACTGCATTTAATCTAATTGTAATAAACATAATATCTCCAGCCGGGCGCAGTGTCTCACGCCTGTAATCCCAGCACTTTGGGAAGCCGAGGTGGGTGAATCACCTGAGCTCCGGAGTTCAAGACCACCCAGGGCAACATGGTGAAACTTCGTCTCTACTAAAAATACAAAAAAATTAACTGGGTATGGTGGTGTGTGCCTGTAGTTCCAGCTACCTGGGAGGCTGAAGCAGGAGAATTGCTTGAGCCCCAGAGACGAAGGTTGCAGTGAGCTGAGTTCGTACCACTGCACTCCAGCTTGGGCCACAGTGAGACTCCATCTCAAAGAAAAAAAAAAAAAAAAATCTCCAAAATGCCCTAAGTAAAATCTAAGTTATTTTATGAGTGTTATGAATGTTATGAATGCACATGTGAAATTAAACCTCAGGCATAGCTTCTATTTATAACAAAGAATCTAATTATGGCAATTAAACATTTGCTTGTTTAAATAAAAGTCTCAAATTAATTATCCAATATCTCTCAAGTAATTATTAAGCTTAAAATAGTATTTGAAAATCCAAGAATAAAGGTATGCACTAATCATCAAGAGACTAAAACCAATTCTTTATGAACAATAAAAGAAAACAAGTTCTACGATCACTATTTCTGTATCCTTGACCATCAACCAAGTAGGTTAGATAAATACACTGTGCAATATCTCTTATTTGGATTACAGAAATCCATTTGGTTAAATAGCAACCTTTTATAATTAATCATATGGAGAGAGGCAAGGGACTCCCTAAGATACATTCATTCACAGAACCAAAAGAATATGTTTGCAAATCCTCCTACTCATAAAGATAAATAGATAATATTGGGTTATATTCAGCAGCCAGGATAAGGTTGATGGAATAAACAAAAAAGATTAGGTCTTAGACCTAAATCTGAGAAAAAAATTAATAAGAAAGTTATAGCTTTTAACCAACCTAATATATGCTTACTTTGGTAGTCTTCCAAAGTTAATATTTGTGCCTTTATTCCTAGTGAATGACACAAATGTCAATATTTATCAATAACAAAATACTTTATATGACACAAATTGGTTTTTCTAATTAAACACACACATACACTTCAAAGAAATCTAGATCAGACAGGAACTTAAGGTACTTTCCAACCCTACCACATTTTATAAACAAATATCTAAGCAACGATGAGGCAAGAGTATGATTTCACCACTTCTGATCTAAAGCCTACTACCTACCAAATACTATGCAAAAAAAAAGACAGATGTTCTTCACTGTAAGAAAAACCCAAAATAAAAAAATCTGAATTCCTCAAAGTGATACATTTAGGTGTTGTTATTCACTGTGCCGTAGGATTCTCCAGTCTACAAAAGATTCACAGCTTTCTTTTGAATAGTTCACTCTCTTGGTGCACTCAAAATATAATTTGACTAAAAAACGTGAATTTTTTACAATTCTTTTTTCTTTTTTTTTGGAGATGGAGTCTCACTCTGTCACCCAGGCTGGAGTGCAATAGTGCAATCTCAGCTCACTGCAACCTCTGCCTCACGGGTTCAAGCGATTCTCCTGCTTTAGCCTCCCAAGTAGCTGGGATTACAGGTACAAGCCACCAAGCCCAACTAATTTTTTCATATTTTTAGTAGAGATCAGGTTTCACCATGTTGGCCAGGCTGATCTTGAACTCCTGACCTCGTGATCCACCCACCTCAGCCTCCCAAAGTGCTGGGATTACAGGCATGAGCCACTGCGCCCGGCCAATTTTTATGATTTCTACAAAATGCATCTGTGACTCTAAAATAGTCGTCACAAATATATTTTTCAGTCCAAACACTGAAAACTATTTGACCTTTTTACTACTGTAATAAACCTACAGTAACATAGAAAAAATGGTCTTTGAGGTTGACGATTACAAGATTGATTCCCTTTATCAACAGATGTGTTTTCTAGGAAAACATGCAGAAACAGTTTTGAAGCGCAATTCAACATTCATTTAAACATTTGCTGAGCCTTTATTATATATCTAGGACTGTAACGTAGTGTCAAACATGAAACAATACAAAGCATTCTCTGTGCTTTTACAGAGTCCAAAGGCAAGTGGGAATGACAAATAACAGTAACAAAAATGGCAGCAAATATGTGGATACCACTGACTCTTTGTTAAGCACTACTGTATTCTATACAACTTAATTCTCATCGCAACCCTACGAGGTAGGTGTTATTCTCATCTCCGTTTTATCCATTAAAGAAAAAGTCACATTACACTTTGTAAGTGTGATACTAAAAGTACATAAGAGGAATGACAGTGGCACAAAGACTATTTTGAAATTTAATAAGGTAGAACCACAATGGCTTTTTTAAATCCATTTAAGAAGTGCCTTCTTTATATTTCCCTAACTTCTAAAACAACAAAACAGTGTTGACAGTATAGTTGTATCACATAAACGCAAACATGCTGTAAGGATGGGCACTTTATGAGCTTAAAGCAAAGTAAATATTTGAATTATTTCGTTTAAGTTGACATGCCATCTGGCTTTAAATAATAATCAAACTCTAGATTATTAATTTAGACTTGCTTTTGAGGGAGACGGCGCGGTGGAGGGAAAAAGGAGTGTCCCATGTGGATGACTGCTTCACCTCTGCTAGCATCAGCTGCACCAGAGAGACGGTAAGTTGGAAAATATGTAGGGTCCCATTCCAACAGTCCAGATCAGTGAACACCTCTGCTGGTACAACAACAGCAGGGTGCAAAACTCCAGTGCACATTTGCAGATGCCACTCCAGTGCTCAAGACGCAAAGATGATTTGGAGTCAGCAGCACATACATGGTTGTTGAAACTTGGAACTGGATGCACTCAATCATACAAAGTGTGTAGAACCAGAAATCATGAGGCCCTAGAGAACCCTAGCAAATCAGGGTGGGCAAAGGAAGAGAAAGGACTTGAGAGGGAGGCTGAGAAAGATGGCTGGCCATGGACGGAGAAGAAATCCAAAAGACGGCACATTATAAATCAGGGAAGGAATGCGAATTGGAGAGCGACCACAGAATAAACCAAGTAGGAAGAAGAACAAGCATAGCCACTTGGTTTTACGAACCCTTGTGTCAGCAAGAACAGTTTCAGTAGAGGCCAGACCATAATTAGTTAGGGTCGAGACTGCTCTCTTAAGAAGTTTGGAGATAAAAGAAGGAAAAGATACCAAACAATCATGAAAGAGGAAGAAAAAAAGCCATGGGGAATTGTTTAGGACAGGGTAAGTCTCAAAACATTTTATAGACTTAACCAACGTGATCTTTGAACCAGCAATGGGTGTAAGATACTGAAACACTGGGTCCCCTCACTTTTGCAATTGCAGTGGCCAGGAAGTAATTTTGCTTCCTTAAACGTGAGGATTTAGAGTAGTGTAATGAACGCTACCAGATGGCTGCAGGAGAATGCTTCTTCTAATAGTTCTTCCAATATTCAAATCGCCAACGGGAGGCGCACTTCCATAACTGCTTCAGGTGGTGAGGACATGCCCACATACTTGCATTCTGGGGACTGCTTGACCCCAGTCCTATGGCAGTCCCATATTTCCAGTTCCATGATCCACCAACATGTAAAGAAGGCAGACTAAGCAGCATCCAGATTACATTTTAGTTCGCTGTACAAATTCTAATCCAAAGTCTTGAAGCATCATAACTTCAGTGTTCAACAACATTGACTCCTGCTATTGACCCGATGTGACTTGTTGAGAGATGGGAGGCCTAACAAACTTTACTGTTTCTCAAGGTGGGTGCTAAAGAGCAATTGTTAGGACTCTACACAACCTAGTCAATCTGGAAATTTACTTACACAGTGAAGGGTGACAGAGTCAACCTGGAGATAGTCCCCAGTCACATATTAAACTAAATTGATGTTGCATACAGAACTGGTCTTAGATTAAAATATCTAGCAATCTGTGTTGTAAATAACTGACTTAGAAACAAAAAAAGTCACTCTTCCAGCATAGATTAGCTGCTGATAAAAGAAATATCATTTGAAGAAGTTATCTACCGTGGTAAATTTGTCCCTTGGAATATTACTGCAAAATCAGAATGGATTCTTAATTAACATGTTTTAGGCACTTTCCACAGAAAACAGATCATATAAAATATCTTGAAATGTGCTATACTCCTGTTTTTAGTATTTATTCACACATTTATTCATTAGTTCTTTCATTCCACAAATAATGACTGCCCACTATGAGTATACTGTGCTACTAGGTTACTCATTCAAACAAAGAATAATAAGACACAGTTCCTGCCCAAAATTACCCACAGATACAGGAAAGACACAGATGTGTAAACAGAGTACCACACAAGGCTACATGAGAAGAGCTTCCACAGGGTTGAGAAAGACTTAACAGTCAGCCGTGTAAATACAGTGGACCAGAAAGAAGAGTTGACCGGCAGGAGGAGGGAGCAAGAGCATGTGCAAAAGCTCAGAAGCCGCCACCTGGTTAGCTGCGTGGATTTGGGTATGGGAAGGGAGTGGAAAAGGACAAGGGTGGAGAAGAAGGACAAGCCCATGTCAAGAAGGGCCTTCTGTGCTATAGTAAGGAGTTTGCATTTCCTCCACACCTTTAGTCAGTGTGGAGCCCATGAAGGGGAAATGATAAAACAGGGGAATGATATAATCAGACTTAATTTTTAAAATCTACACCCTGATAGTAATGTGAAGTCTTGATCGAAGAGGCCTAAGATCCAAGAAAGACCCAATCCCAGGCATCCAGAATGAACCCAGGCTTTTTCACAAACAGTTCCCAGACGGGCTACGTTGTAATGTGGCTAAAATAATGTGAAATCACTTTCTAGAATAGAAATGGTCTTTCCCCAAAAGAGCACCCTTCAGGTGAAGATAGCAATAATGATAAACTGAATTGCTTGAATGTCTCGGGAACAAAATAGTCCACATTTCAGCCTGTCGTTGATCAGTGAGAAATTTTGTATCACAACTAAATTGATAAGCATAAAAATGGGGGCTTGGGGCAAGACTCAAATATGGTAACTTCTGCAGAATGAGGCACAAGAATACATGGATTCTATGATACCAGGTGACAAGAGTAAAGGCTTTAACCCTACACATGGAGAGATGATATTACTGGTAGCCTCCTAAAAAACGAAAAAGAAAAAGAAACATTGGGCCTAGCAAATATATGGAGCAAACAGGAGGCATTTAATATCTGTTCAACAAATGAACTGAAAAGCTATAAGAATGCGGCCACAAGGAGCATGGTGTGGCTACTTGACTCTCAAATAACAAATGTTCATCTACACACCATTATTTCTGTAAAACAAAGCTTCCTAACCAGTGTGACCAGAATGGAGTTGCCTGGGCAGACTGGAACAGCCAGAGTCCCCAGGCCAGTTGCCAACAGCTATGAGCTATAATCACAGGGTGTTGAGCAAATATTATCATTTTCTCCATGTGCCATGATGAAAAAACAAAAGGAAGCCCTGTGCGGTGACTGTTGTAAAGGCAGTAACCAGTGCCTCTGTCATCAGGCCTGCAGGCCAAGTGTGGCTCTAACTTCTGTCAAGACAATGGTAAAGAAGGGGCCTGGATTTTTCACATTTAAAAGTACAGGATCAAGGCCACAATAGTTTGATATTCTGGAAAATATTCTCATAATTTTGTTTTTCACACCCAAAAAAGGAATGACTTATGGCAGGGGGCAGATAATGGCAGCTAGAAAATAGCTCAAAGAAAAAAGTCAAAGTACTTTCTCACTTTTGAAGTCGTTTTTGAACTTTTAGTTTCACCTAATCCCCAAATAGATATTTAAGGAGACTCCTCGAAATTGCATGGGCTGAATTTTGAATGGGGTAATAAATGTAAGCCACAGTGATGAGGAACCTCCAATGTTGCCACTGAAGCACCATTTCTTTGCATTTCTTCTCCCAAACCCAACTAAGGACACTGCTACCGCATCACACTTCCATCATCAAACATGGCAAGCTTTCTGGTAAACAGTGGAAAGCCCTTTGGGACAAGCAAAATAACAAACTAAAGACACAACTTCAAATTATCTCTGATAAATAACAACTGCTTACCAGTAGCATCTTGAACGATCACTGGTGTTTGGGCAACATCTTGTTTGGTAAGGACAGCTACCCCCCCAAAAAATAGAAGAAAGCTGACTGAAGGTAGACTCTGCATATGGGTGCCACTTCCAGGTCTTACAAGCAGAGTATTAGACTATACCAGCATTAACCATTAAACTTTACTATTGAAGAGCATAGTTCCTCACATACATACAGCTACATAATTTAATTGAATGTTCAAGCTCTATCATCTTCATTATTTTTCCCTAGGATAAAAGGTCAACTTTTATTTTTCTGAACTAGATTTGAAATGGCTAGATTTCAAAGGAGTAAAAGTTCTCAAGGTTCTCAAAGTATGTATTCTTTGAGAATACCTTAAGAAGCTGTTGGAGAAGCATAAATGTTTTGACACTGATTCTTAGAGGAAGGTTTTAGACCATTGTCTCACAGTTACTTTTCTGGACTTTCCCAGCATACCTGCCCAAATTTCATCTGATTGGGGCAAATGTAAGGACAACAGCTTGGTAAAGCACCTGGAAAGACCACATTTTGGAAGATACTTTTGCAAGATGGAAGCCAACACCTGGTGTTGTTTATCAATACTTAATACAATGGGCCATTTTTAAGTCACACGAAAATAAAGCAAGAGCCTGAGGTATCTCACCTCGAGCTTTCTAAATAGAACAGGGCTTTGAAATTAACTCTCATGTGAACAACAGATCACATGAAGCAAGGAGATATAACCTAGGCTTCACGTCATACTGATGGACTACGACAATACATTGGCTAGCCTGTCCTTGCAGAATCCACACTCTAGCTACATGTGGCTACTATGCACTTGAAATATAGCTAGTCTAAATTAAGATATGCTATAGTATAAACTACACACTGGAGGCCAGGCGTAGTGGCTCACACTTGTAATCCCAGGACTTTGGAAAGACAAGATGGGCGGACTGCTTGAGCCCAGGAGTTTAAGACCAGCCTGGGCAACATGGCGAAACCCCATCTCTACAAAAAATACAAAAATTAGCGGGACAACGTGGCATACACCTGTGGTCCCAGCTACTCTGGAGGCTGAGGTGGGAGGATGGCTTGAGCCCAGGGGGTCAAGGCTACAGTAAGCCTAGGTTGCACCACTGCACTCCAGCCTAGGTGACACAGCGAGACCCTGTCTCAAAAAAAGATAATAAATAAAAGAAATAAACTACACACTGGGCTTCCAAGGCTTAATTCAAAAAAAATGTAAAATACATACATCATTAATAATTTTTATAGTGCTTACATGTTAAATGCTATTTTAGGTATATTAGTAAATATGTAAACAACATATTTACAACAAGTAAAATGTATTATTTATTTCACTTTCATATTTCTATTGGACAGCACTGCTTTAGACCCTGGAATTGCAGGAGGAAGATGGATATAACCTTTTGCAGGATAGGCAGAGGTTTATCTGTAGACTTTATATAAGTGTTTCCCAAATTCTGTTGACCTCATCACTAGAAGCATTTATAACTAGCACTCTTTCTGTAAGATTCCCCTTTAATCTCACATAGAGATACAGTCTTACTGGTTTAGGCTTTTTGTTGTTGTTGGGTGTTTTTGGGTTTTTTTGGGTTTTTTTTTTTTTGTTTTTTTTGAGCCATATCATTTACTAAACATACTTTAGTAAAGAAGTGTCTTTGAAAAGTTGCATCTTGAACATCCCCTAATCATCTAAGGTTCACAGTCTCACCAACTGCTGTCAACAATAAAATTTTGCTTTGAAAACTACACTGCCTTCATTGGAATACTGACTTTACTGGAGCTAATAAAATGTATGAATTCAGCTATTCCACAAGTTCACCAAATATCATACTCACTAGAACAGGGCAAACAGCAAGAGAAATCTGACAGGAAATGACTGGGCCCACAGATTGTCAGAAAAGAGTTCCTTTATTCATTTATTCCTTCAGCAAACATTTAAGAAATCAAGAAATTAAAATTTAAGAAATACCTACCACCTGCCAATCACAATAGTGGTTTTCCATTTTACAGGCTTTATAAAAGAATAGATAAATCACTCTCAAAAAAAGAAATTGTTTGACAACATTTTCCACATGTTCACCAAAACTGACTGCTCCCCTCCCATCACCTAAATGGTTGTTGTCAAGGTGAAAGCATGACTACCTTCTTGTCAGATTTTTGTTTGTTTGGCTGGTTGGTTTGCAAGAATAAAATTGTACTGTCTGCTTAAGGTTTTTCAAGATTTTTTTCAACTAACCCTCAGCATCACCATTAAAGTTAGAGAAAAACGAAGGAAGGAATAAATAAAAAATCCACTAGTTTTCTCCTTGAATTGCTCCTTCTTCTCTCTCACCCCTTCCAACCCCCTCCCACCTCCGTCTCTGCTTTAATTGGCTTTAGTGTTTGGCTGTATATTTAATAATTAATACAATGGGCCATTTGCATTCTTCATGCTCATATACATGGGGCAGAGATCCAGGTTTTGGGGGGCTCTGAAACTTACCTAATTTGAGGGTCCATCTTAGAATAAAAAATTATTGACACAAAATTGGGTATAGGACTGTAAAAGGTGCCCATACAAGTTGGGGGTTGAGGCTCTCTAAAATTTAAGCTTCGTTAGTTTCAAAGTAAGTCACCTCTGGTCATATAATGTAGATACCTACATGTGTGGGCTAGGGAGCATCTTACTATCATTTGTTTTATTACAAAGATGGATTTTATTAAAGCACTCTTCCATATCCTTTCTTTTCAACAAACATTATAGAAATCATTCCAAGATAACTGGTATAGCTCAATTCATTTTTTAAAATGACTGCATAACATTCAATGATTCAGATGTACTACAAGTTATCTGACCTTCTTTCTTATAAGTATATATTCCCTTTGTTTCTAATTTTGGGATTTTAGAGGGGAATGGTTTTTTTTGTCACTACTAAAAATGCTTTTATGGTATTTTTAAAAACTCTCTTTGGGTTTTTTTCATAAATTGCATTAAATGTATTAATTTTGGGAAAAGTAGCAGCTTTATGATGTTAAATCTTTCTATCCAAGAACAAAGTATCTGTTTTTCTATTTGGTCATAATTCCATCCATAGGGAATTTGCAACCTAATAAGGAAAATAAGGCTTGTACGCAAATAGCCATGATGTAAGAAAAATGGAAAGTACAAATTGTAACACATGAAATTGGCCGGGGGTGGGGCAGGAGTACTCCAGAGCTGAGATCTAATCTGTGCAGGATTTTAACACAAACAAAATGGAGGAGGAGGAGGTTCAAGGGATGGGGATCTGGGAAAAAGCAAGCTCAACCAGGCAACAGGGATATTCAAGAAACAGTAACTAAGCAGTTCAGAGGAGCTGGAACAGAGTACGTACAGTGAAGAAACAGGAGATGCGGCTAGGAGGGTAGGCTGGAGCTCATCACAGCTAAGAATGCCGGGACAGGAGAGTTTATCCTCATTTCAGCAGGGCAATGGGAGAAACAGCCAGTTTGCAGCCAAGAACAAGACAAGCAAGATGAGAACCCTATTTTAGGATCACTCAGGTGTGTGTAAGGCAGCCTGGGAGGAGAAGGGCCGAGCTCAGTTAGAGAACTATTAAAATGAAAGGTCCACAGGAAAAGACGTGAGACCTGAGTCAGAGGGAAGGAAGTGAGAACAGAGAGGAAAGACAGATATAATTAATACATCCTGTGGCACCAGTAGAAGTGATCCAAATACTCACTAGGTTAGGGAGGAAAACAAAGCAATGTTTCTAGCCTTGAGCCTGGCTGCTCAGTAGGATGGTAATGCGGTAACACACACAAAGCAGAGGACCATGTTTGGGTAAAAGATGATCAGTTTATTTTCAGATATGTTGCATTTAACATGGAAACAGAATATCCAAATAGCCATATTCTAGACTAGGGCCCCAAATGTGAGGGCTGTCCTTATCGTACTAAGGATAGAGATAAATTGTATTACTCCTCTGGGGAAACCCAACAGATGAATTCACGTTCCAAGAATGTTGAACCTACTCACATTGTACAGGCTTCTCATCTTTCAGAAAAAGTTAACGACCTCTAGACTCCTTATCCTACTCTTCTTCAATATCTCCTTATAGCACAACCCAGCTTGGAGATAGCCTTTGCCTACATTTTGAGCGGTCAAGACATTAATCAAAAGTTTTGTAATGATGCCATGGGGAAAAAACATTCAGCCAACTTTTAGAACTAAGTAAATTCAGCCATATTTCAAAATAAAATTTATACAATCAAAAATATTATAAGGCGGCTGGGCATGGTTGCTCATGCGTGTAATCCCAGCACTTTGGGAGGCCAAGGCAGGAGGATCACTTGAGCTCAGGAGTTCAAGATCAGCCTGGGCAACATGGTGAAATCCTGCTTTTAAAAAAAAAAATTAGCCGGGCATGGTGGCATACACCTGTAATTCTAGTTACTTGGAAGGCTGAGGTAGGAGGACGGTTTGAGCCTGGGGAGGCAGAGGTTGCAGTGATCCAAGATTGTGCCACTGCATTCCAGTCTGGAGAAAAGAGCTAGACGCTGCCTCAAAAATAAATAAATAAATGGTACAAATTGTTTTATTTTAAATAAAATCTGATTTCTAAAATAAAAGTAACATAATTTTACTACCCTACTTAGATTTTTCTTATAAATTTAAGGTGCAAAGGGATTGTCAATAAATATTTGATGACAGAATATATATAGACATGTTGTTTTCCCAAAATAAAATTTTGATGACTCCTGATTCAAAGGAAATAACCAAGGCTGAAAGGACAAAACTGACCACTATGGAAAACTCCAGAATGCTTTTATTTAGCACCCAATCAATTTGCAATACATGAGTGTGACGGGGGAAAAAAAATTAATCAACATGAAATTATGTTTTGTTAAAAAAATTTAAATGTACAAACCTCATAATGTTCATATTCATCCACATCAAACGTCTCAAAGTCAAAAAATCCATGTTGTAATCCCTAAAAGCAGAATTTGAATTAGTTTTTCCACGCTAAATTGATAAACTCTACTCATCATTTCTGGAACTCCTACTTGCAGAAATGATCCTCACTAATCTGAAGAGATCGCTTAAACCTTTGATTTTTAATGCATATCTAGAAATCTTTTTATAACACTGGTTATACTGCATTAAGACTGTCTTAGAAGTGGAACCAAAAAAAACACTTAGAATAACATGAAAAAAAGCCCCACAAAAGATGCCTTGATTTCTAATTTACATCAGTTTTGTATGTAAAATTATATGTATAAAAAATGAAACAAAACAAATTCATATTTAGAAATTGTTGGGAACTAGACGTAACTATAACAGAATATATCATAGTGATTAACTTCTTTGTTAGGAGAAGAAAAATCAATTATTCTTATGAGTTTCTGTTTTCCTTTTATCATATGAGACATTTAGCCCCCCAAAAACCCTGCATTTTTTACCTTTTTTTCTCTTCCAACCCGTAAAACTCTTAATATTTCTACTTAATAGGCCCTTATTTGTTCCTAAAACTCTACCTTGGGAGAATCTGTTTCATGATGATAGTTTCTGACAAAGTAGGATTATACTTGACTGCTCTTACAATTTAAAAAAAAAAAAAAAACTTGGTATTTTTATCACAAAGAAAAACTTCATACTCCTTTTTGTAACTAATGACTTAGAACTTTTAAAAACTATCCAGCTAGCTCAGATCTAATATTTTAAAGAGAACAGAGAGTCTTTTATTTTATAAATCATGAAGCTATACGGATTACAACAGAACACAAAACCACAGGTACATTTAAAAGTTACATGATCAAGTCATTAAAAATAGAAAAAGAAACTAGCAAGCCAAGCTCCAGTACATCTATCAGTGTTTTTTCAAAACACAGAACATGCAGCATCTGCATCAGAAACACTTAGCGTAATTCATATTAAAGAAGCCGACTCCTGGGCTCCACCCCAGAACTATTAAATCAGATTCTCTTTGGTTGGGGCCCAGGATCACCTTGTCAGCATAGCTTCCCAGGTGATTCTTATAAATGCAAAATTCTGATAATACTGGTTTAAACAACCCCCACAGAATAAGCAGAACAAATTATTTAAATTAGTCCATTCTTAAAAAAAAAAAAAAAAAAAAATGAGTTCATCCATATGCACCCTTCCCGACATAAATGTGAGAAAAATATACACTCTGAAGTTTTCTCTGTATTTTCAAAGTGTTTGCTTATATCCATGTATAGTAGTTCACACAACATGGAATATAAACTATACTTATGACAATGCCAATACATCAAAATCAGAGAAATGTGCTCCCTAAAAAGGCAAAAATGTCACCATACTCTGTATAGGTTCTTAGAAGGGTACTACTCGTTGCCACGCAAAAATAGCCCAGAACATGGTGCCTTATGTAAGAGAACAAACGTACAGGAAATGTCTCAGGTGCTTAAAGACATGCTGCACAATCTATCAGATCCTCCAAAATGTCATCTATCTTTGAGTTAACCCCAACATTTGACGAAACAAGTTTACATACCTTTCCTCTACAACAGGAGGGATGGCACAACTTTCTATACTGAGTTATGGTAGTTATTACCATAATTACAGGTAGCGATATTCCAGTCTGAACTCTTTCTAAATTTTTTAAGTATTATAAAACAAATAGCCTGTACCAGATGGTACAAAATAATAATAGTGATGATAAATAAATTATTTTTTCCCTCAGGCATATTTTCCAAATGCTATAATCAATGGTTTTATGTTGGGTAATGTCTCCATAGAAGTTCTTAACTGGTATTACTGTAAGTGCATTTTGGCAATATTGATGCAAGAGTGAGCTAGAGTATCTCTGTAGTTGTTTAAGTGGAAAGAAAAATATTTGAAAACTATTTTAAAGTTTGATGGGGTTTAAATTCATTTTAAATGAAACAGAAACAACCATGTATAAAACGGGTAGCACATTTATCACACCAATTTTCTCAACTCAAAACACAGCAAAATCAGTTTTATATTACATCTGAGAAATGAACTAGAATTGCTACTGATAATATACTTATAGTCCCTGTAACATTATTATGCATGTCCTATGATCAACAGGTTATGTAATATGTACATTTCTGACTGATAATAAATCATGGTTATACGTTTGAGATGGAATTATGTACTTTGAGCCCTCATTAGAATTTACAGGATAGCTTGTATAACTTCTCAGATTGTGAATTAATGTTTCTAAAACATGTTCCGAGAGCTCTCAGAAATCTTCTAGTTTAACTTCTCCATTATACACAGAAATAATTAAATAAGTCTGACTTGGTTCTCAAACTTTGGAGTGCATCAAATCACCTGGAGAGATTCGTCAAATACAGACCGCAGGGCTCCACCCCCGGAGTTTCTGTTTTAGTGGGTCTGTGGTGGGACCAAGCAGCATAGGAGAACAGTGGCTTAAATAATGTCCTGACTCTCCCACACTAAGATCAAGCCTGACAATGAAGCTAAGCATGTGACAAAGCAATGTCACAGGCACTGCAGCTGACAGTGGCGATAAATCTGCCCTGGAACACAAACAGTTTAAATGACAAAGAAAGGCCCCTTCCCCTCCCTCCTCCCAGCTTTTCCTGGTGTTTGTATTTTACAAATCAATCATCCTTCAGGAAGTGAAAAGCCTTCTACTTACTGGTTCCCCTTTCTTCCCTCCAATAACAAATAAGGATGTTGAGATTATTCCTTTCTCATATTTTTTTAAACTACTGTGTCAAATACAGCAAGGAGAACTGTTATTACCTTTCTGATTCCCTGCAAACAGTCGAGAATGGTGAGATTGTAAGTGCAATTTCCAAAGGAAGCATCCCTATAAACATAAATAAACTCAACATTAAAAACTTGCATTTAGAACATTCAAATAATAAAATATAACACCAAAGTCAGCTGGAGATGTGCTTGTTTGGCTTCAGAGCTACCAACATGGTAAACTTATATAATACAGTAGATCATACTAGTTAACTACTACACTTAACTGAAGCACTTCTGAAATTGCTTTAATCCAAGAGGCTGATTTAAGAGCCTGCATTCCTGAGTCTGACTGCCTTGGTTCCACTTCCAATTTGGCCAGGTCCTGCACAGGAACTTAAGCAAGTTACTTTACCTCTAGGCTGAATATCAGTCTCCTCATCTGTGAAATGAAGTTAATGATATTAGCTAGCACTCATAGGACTGTTGTCAGATTATGTTTTTTAAAATATGTAAAGTCCTTCATATAGTGGCTGGTACATAGGAAGCATTTCATAAATATGATGCCTATTATTATTATTATTAACAGTGAATTGGACTGTTTGATTAAGTAAAACATTCATCATTGCAAGAGGTATTCTGGCAGAGGAAGAACCTCCTGTGAGGAACATGATAAAAACAAGCATAAAAAGATAGGAGAGACAATGTATGTAGGTCAACGGAACCTAGCAGGTGTTTGGATTAAATGCCATCCCTCCCCTACAAATAAGAAAAGAAAAGAAAGAAAACAGGAAAATGTACTCGGGCTTCCAAAAAATCTCCTCCGAGTCACTGGGATCCATGAGAGCTTCTAATGCACCATGAAGTACTCCTTCAAAAGGAGTGGGAACCTACTCTGGTGAAAATTGAGTGCTTCATACTTTATTTAAGTTTTTAGAGCAATTTAGCAGACCTGCTTTAGGCAACATAAAACTAAAGTATCAAGTTCAGGTCAGTTAAGCAAGAACTGGCACCAGAGCTTTAACACTACAGTGTTCCAAGGTGTCCGAGGTAGGAAACTTGACCTCAAGGCTCCAGGCTCTCTGCCCAGCCTCCACTGCTGACCCAAGAAACACAGCAGGCAGACATCTCTCCAGACAAAGTCAAAGGCACACATGGCAGCCATCAGGAAGGGGCCAGAAGACATTCCAAAGGCAGAATAGACCTTCAAGGGCTTTAAGGTATAATTAACATAAAACCAACTTTTACAACCATCCAAGGTCACTTGAACCTATTGCTGCTAAGCCATGAAGTAAAATGTAACTTCATCATCCCTGAGTTTCAGCATCCCGAAAGCCTAACATAAAACTAGGAAGTTAGCAAAGCAACGTAACAGAATGCTTAAGTCCTGAAACTTCAATTATTCCAAATATTTAGGTCTCATTTCAAAAGGAGGGTTCTTTGTTCTTTTGTTTTTAAATATCATCTGAACTCACATGTCAGCGAAAAATAAAATAGCCCCCTTTTCAAATATCTTATAAAAATGAAAACTATATGTTAGAAAGCAAAATTTAATGGGCTATGCCAGAGAAAAGAGTGACTAGAGATCTAAGAAAAATATTAGCTTATATAAACAATCATAAATTCCTTTATAGTCACTTGTCTTTGGGGTTCAGAATCTCTGTGCCATGGACGCTCAGCAACCTGAGGAAGCCTGCAAACCCATTTTCTCAGAATAATGTTTTTAATGCATAATCTAGGATTAACAGAAAACTATTTCAATTACATTTAAATAAAGTTTAAATATGTATTTTAAATATATTAAAATACAAATTTACAATACCCCAAAAGGTACTTTTTAAATTAATATGTTATATAACAAGATCTAGTGGCAAGTCTGATAACTGCTACTATAATTTTAGAAAGGAATGAGCATAAATAATATTTTAAGAAATAATAACTGTAATGTGATATTAAATTGTCACTTATATTGCTAATGCTACTACAGTTTATTTACAACATATATAATTGCATGTAACCTTATAATTGATAAGGTAAGGTCAGTAAAAATAAAGATATAATTTTTTTCTCATCTAAGTTCACTGACTCCCTGAATTCTCACCACAGACCCTAGATTAAAAACTACTGCTTTACGTTTTTTAAAAGGGGGTAAAATTTTCTTTATATTTAAAAAGAGTAAAAAAAATTATGAGAAGTAGAGGTACCCCTTATTCTTTCAAGTATTATCTTCCCACCCCTAGACTCAGCTAAACAATGTCACTAATGTAAGTTACCAGAAAAAAGTTCCAGGCCTGTTCTTTGTGAATGTCTGCAAAGTATGGTGAGGCTTTCATGATACCTCCTACCCCATCACAGCCACAATTGTTACCAGTGACAAAAAGCAGAACTCTGGTGACCTGGTGGTCAAATCTGCAGGCCTCCAAAGCTGGGAAGGAGAGTTAACATGCCATCTCACAGAACTAGGCAAGTCAGTCACCGCAGGCTGGAAAGGCACACAAGTTTACAAACTGAAATCTAATAATGAATGCAATAGAATTCAGTCATATCCTCCAGATTGAGAAAAGGAGATGGCATGCCTTTTTTGAGCACCTACTGTGTCAGGTAATTTAGATGCATTAGCACATTTAATCCTCATGACAGCCACGTAGTGCCAACAGGTTCCCAAAATCTGCCCCAAAGACTGGACAAGAAAGAAATGGCTTATTAGTGGCATGTGGCTCATACATAGTCACAGGAGAATACTTTAACAGTGAAGGGACACAAAAACATGTTATATATTCTCTGGGGGAAAAAAGCGAGAGAAGGTAAAGATGGAAGATTGAATCCATGCATCTACCAAACCTCACTAAAAGGGTATTCTTTTTTTTTCTTTGAGACAGGGTCTTACTCTGTCACCCAGGCTGGAATGCAGTGGTACGATCTTGGCTCACTGCAGCCTCCACCTCCTGGGCTCAATTGATCCTCCAGCCTCAGCCCCTGAAGTAGCTGGGACTACAGGCACAGGCGACCCCGCCCAGCTAATTTTTGTATTTTTTTGTAGAGCCAGGGTTTCACTATGTTGCCCAGACTGGTCTTGAACTCCTGAGCTCAAGTGATACACCCACCTCTGCCTCCGAAAGTGCTAGGATTATAGGCGTGAGCCACTGCACTTGACCAAAAGGTGAATTTTTAAAGGCTTTTGTTTTTTAAATGGAAACCAACAAAGACGAGGAGAATAAGAGAAGAGACAAAATAATAAAATCTTGAAAGCTAGAAATCATGTGGATGAGTGGTAAATAAGTTAGAAGACCAAGAAAACTGATAATGAAAAAACTGAGAACCAGTTGGGCACAGTGGCTCATGCCTGTAATCCCAGCACTTTGGGAGGCCAAAGCAGGTGGATCACCTGAGGTTAGGAGTTTGAGACCAGCCTGGTCCAACATGGTGAAACCCTATCTCTACTAAAAACATAAAAATTAGTCAGGCATGGTGGCGGGCGCCTGTAATCCCAGCTACTCAGGAAGCTGAGGCAGGAGAATCGCTTGAACCTGTGAGGCAGAGGTTGCAGTGAGCCAAGATTGTGCCACTACACTCCAGCCTGGGCAACAGAACGAGACTCCATCTCCAAAAAAAAAAAAAAAAGAACAAACAAACAAAAAACTGATAAACACCACAATTAATACCAGGGAAGTCTCAAAAGGCTTACAAATTGGCAGCACTGCGTTCTCCTGAAAGTGAGGATAAAGGAAATGACTAAAATAAGATTGAAAGTCCATTTAAGAGGAAACATTGCCTCCCATTTTGTAAGTCAATTTTCCCTGTTGATTTTCCTCAACTCACCAATATAGTCAGGACCATCACAAAATACAATGGTAGGCCCTAGGAGGCAGAAAGATACCTGCCCCACATGACGTTCAAACTTGGAACTGGAAGATCCCTTCTGAGGAATTGTTTTCACCTGCATTATAGCATGAAATGGAGGTCAGGAGTTTGGAAAACAGCAGACTACTGGCCCCAAAAGTCCCCTCCTACTCTGAGGTTATACCACTATTCAACACCATCGATCATCTCTTTATCTCTCTTCTGGATCCTTTCCAACACAATTTAAACATTTTCAGATCCTTACTAGCTTTAAAAATAACAAGTCATCCAAAACTTTCCAAGCTCCACATCTTCCTTCAGCTTCCATCCAGTTTGGATTCCTCTTTAAAACAAGATTTCTCTAAAGAATTACTCATTTTCCTTTTTTTTTTTTTTTTTTTTTTTTTTTTTTTTTTTTGAGACGAAGTCTCACTCTTGTAGCCCAGGTTGGAGTGCACTGGCGCAATCCTGGCTCACTGCAACCTCCACCTCCTGGGTTCAAGCAATTGCCTCCTCCTGAGTAGCTGGCATTATAGGTGCCTGCCACCATGCCCGGCTGATTTTTGTATTTTTAGTAGAGACGGGGTTTGACCATGTTGGCCAGGCTGGTCTTGAACTCCTGACCTCAGGTGATCCGCCCACCTAGGCCTCCCAAAGTACTGGGATTACAGGCATGAGCCACCACGCCCAGCCTCATCTTCCTTTTTAAAGTGTACAATTCAGTGGGGTTTGATATATTCATAATGTTGTACAACCATCACCAGTAATTCCAAAATATTTTTACCACCCCAAAGAGAAACTCTGTACTCATTTTGCAGTCACTCCTCATTCTCCTTCCTCCAGCCTCTGGCGATCCACTAATTTATTTTCTGTCTGTCTGGATTTACTTATTTTCAACCCAGAGAACATTGTGCATGCATCATCTTACCTAATATGTCAGCAACAAGTAACTCCCTACTTTGCTCTCTTGTCTTGGTTCCTGGATTTTCCTTCTACCCTCTAAACACTACTTCCAACCTCCTTTGCATAGTCATCCAACCTTCACTTCCCAGTCTTTAGAAGTCAAACCTCCTCAAGGTTCAACTCCAGACCAAAATTTTTCTCACTCCATACTCTCTCTAGACCAGGGCCTCTAAAACTTTAGTGGGCATTAGCATCACCTGGACAGTTCCACAAATACAGGCTGCTGGGCCCCACCTCAAGTTTCCAATTCAATAGACCAAAGGCAGGGCCTGAGAATTTGCATTTCTAACAAGTTTCCAGGTGGAGCTGAGGCTGCTGCTAGAAAGACACATATTTTGAGAATCATTGCCCTAGATATCTGCATAAATTACCATCTATCTACCAATGACCCTCAAATTCATCTCTCTAGCACAAACTCCTCTTAACGCTTCAAAAACAGCACAGCCAACCACCTACATGGCATTTCCATTCGGGTGTCTTAAAGACATCTCAAACTCACTATGTTAGAAGAATCTCTTGAATCTGCTCCCACCCCCAAAAAAAAACAACTGCAACGATAATCCGGTCTTGCAGCACCCCCTGTCTGGGTAAAAGCTCCCACAGTCACTCAAGCTACAGCCCAGAAGTTCCACCTTTCTCTTTCCTCTTATCCTATCCCTCACCACGCACCATTGGTTTTGCTTCTTAAATATCTCTTGAATGCATTTCACTTGCCAATTCCATTGCCACTGCCTTCCTACACCCACTCTTAGACTTTCTAACGGTTTTCTTAACTGAAGCCAGAGTGATATTTTTAAAAGGCAAATCTGATCTGGTCGCTCTTCAGCTATAACCCCTCACTGACTTCCCATTGCTCTCAAGCGAAAGTTCAAATCTTCACTGTGGCCACAAGGCCTGGGGGTATCTGGCCCCATCCTCCCTGAGCTCCCCAGGTAGCCACTGGGCCCTTCCCACAGAACCTGTGCATCTGCAAGTCACATGTTCTTCCCACTCACCCTCACCTTAGGTTACCCTCCTCAACCTTCAAACCACTGCGCCCGGCCACAATTCTTTCTAAATGTGACTTCTGGCATACTAGTCGACTTAACCATACAGCTATTATACAGTGATTATAAAAATCCACAACTATGACCATAGGAGGAATCTGCAGTCAATAAATAGTTCTCGAATGAAAAACTAAATGGATGAATGAATATTTAAATAGAAGGAGCAATTGGGACTTGTTGTTTATTTTGTGTTTAGTGTTTATTTTGCAGAAAAACAGCAAGAAAAAAATTAAGTTTAAGAAAACTAGAATCAACATCCACAATTAAATGTTAAAAGAAAGAGCTTGTTTCATTGGTGCCTCAGCACTGTCTTATACAGGCTCTCAAGAGTCAACTGTTAAATATTCAGAAATTTTGAGAGCCCAAATCAGGAGTAGTAAAAGTATTTGTATCATGGAAATCAGCAGATACTTTTTATTTATAGAGCCAGTTTACCAACATACCACTGCTTGTAACCTGAGAATCTAAGAAATCACTCAGAATGAAGCAACCTTATAAATATTAATAATGAGAGATGAAACCAGAGATGAAAGAACATATTTACACAAAATAAGAAAGCATTTCTTATTATGAATAATGAAGTTACTCAAAGAAGAAAGAATGGAGAACAGAAGCACAGCGTCTACAATGTGGAGACTACATTAAAAAATACAAAAAGAGATGATAGAAAAGGGACTAAGAAATTTTGGAAATGACTATGATCTACAATTATCTTAAGTCCATGATTCTCTAAATTCTCCGGGTAACAAGTAGTGAGGAGGTATGCAAAAATTGCACAGCAATGGGTTGGAAAGGATCATGAAGGTCATCTAAGCACCCTTATAAGCACCGAACTGAATCCTATCCTCACAACCTCCACAGGATGATGAGCTTCTTAAGGACAGGAAACATGTCTTTTATGTCTGTTGGCCCAGAGTATAGTACAGTGTTGGGAAAATTAGTATGTTATAGATGTTGCTGAATGAATTAATACAGGAATAAATAAATGATCATTACCAAGAGTTCATTCAACTTATGCCTAAACACCTCTGGTGGCTAAGAACTATTGACCTTTTAAAGCAAAAATGTGGCCAGGCATGATGGTTCACACCTGTGATCCCTTTGGGAGGCCAAGGCAGGAGAATTGCTTGAGCCCAGTAGTTTGAGACTAGCCTGGACAATAGAGGAAGACCCCTTCTCTACAAAAAAAAAAAAAAAAAAATTAATTAGACAGGAGTGGTGGCAAGCTACTCAGAAGGCTAAGGCGGGAGAATTGTTTGAATTCCATTCAAGGCTGAATGAAGTGAGCTATGATCTGGCCACTGTACTCCAGCCTGGCTAACAGAGTGAGACCCTATTTCTAAAAACAAATAAATAAAGTAGAAAGTATATAAAACAATTTTTAATTATGAGCTATGTACAGTAGCAAAAACACTCTAGATCATCACTGTCCAATGGAAATAGAATGCCATCCTCAAAAGAGAGCCACATGTATAATTTTAATTTTTTTACAACCATATTAAAATAAAGTTACAAGAAAAAAGTAAATTTCAGTAGTGTGTTTTGTTCATCCAATATATCTAGAATATTCTCATTTCAGCATTAATCAACATAATTATAAATGATATCTTACATATTTCTTTTATATTAAATATTTTTATTTTGAGAGATAGGGTTTCACTATGTTGTCCAGGCTAATCTCAAACTTCCGGCCTCGGCCTGGGACTACAGTTGTGAGTCACCACACCTCACCTTTTATACTACATCTTTGAAATCCAATATGTATTTTAAATTTACAAACTATCTCAATTTGGACTAGACTGATTTCAAGTGCTCAATAACACATGTAGCTACTAGCTAACATACTGGACAGTTCAGCTGCAGACTATATTGTACGTGTACTTCAGAACCAGACAATGCCCAAAATACTTTATACAACTGTCCAAAGTACATCCTAGTTTCCACCCTCTGAACAAACCTACGACATATATGCACCAGCTACAGTAAAAGAAAGAGCTTATAACACTGAGACCTACAAGACGAAACTGTGCTGAGAATTAGTAGGGAGGACAAAACCATCTCCCATTCATGAAAGAGCAAAACCACATGCCTCAGGAGGCAGGGTCCAAAGTTGAAAGTGACCTGTACCAAAAAAAAAAAAAAAACAGAATCTCAGCTTTTCAGATTTAACATAAGGCTACACATGAATCATTTTGCTCATCTAAAGAAACAGAGATATGTGAAAATTCAATTCTAAGTCATGGCTTAAAGGATCACCTGAAATCAGCAGAATAAAATCTGTCTAGCACTAGCAATAACACCAGAAAAATAGACCAAGACCTGTACTCTGGGCATTTTATCAACATCTGACTGGCACCCATTTAACCACTAATTTTTCTATTCTTTTTTTTTTTTTTTTTTTTTTTAATTTCAGAGACAGGGGCTCATTCTGTCACAGCGGCACAATCATAACTCACTGCAGCCTCAAATTGCCGGGCTCAAGCAATCCTCCCACCTAAACCTCCCAAGCAGCTAGGACTACAGAGGGGTGCCACTACCCCCGACTAATTTTTATTTGTATTTTTCTGTAGAGACCAGGTCTTACTATGTTACTCAGACTGGTCTCTAACTCATGGGTTCAAGCGATCCTCTTGCTTCACCCTCCTAAAGCACTGGGATTACAGGAATGAGCCACCCCTACAGTCAATAATTTTTCTTTAAAAATAAAAATAATGGCAAATTGGTTTTAATCCAGGTATTTAAGAGCTTTTCATAATATTCAACAAAATAATAACTATTACTATGTTCATTAAGGTAAGTGACTGCAATCTTATTCAAAACCATCTTTATCAACTAAGGCTACTGGAAATACACCATAAAGAGTACAAAAACTTTGGCACCAACCCTACTTCATTAAGTTTGGTAAAACTGATCTGGAACCCTAAAGGTAGGAATAAAAAAAAAAAAAGTAGTCTGAGCGAATTTTCGCAACACAAATCACTGAAGCACCTTCTTGTTCCAGCAGATAAAAAACAGAATAAATATAACTCACCTCCATGTGAGTACTTAATGGGTCATGGAGACATCGACACTTGTTTCTCTTCTCAGATCCTGTATAGCAGTGCTCACTTAGCACTTTAACAAGAAAACTCTGACAAAGAGCCTTTTTCACGGGGGTACGACTTATTCTAAATATGCCCCAGCTGTTAAGAATGGATCCAACAGTTTGGACTGGAAAAGCCATCGATTTTCAACACTCAGGAAATTGGCGCATCCTCACTAGTCAAAACTAATGCGAATTAGCTTCCAGCATACCAAGCACCAAAAGCAAAAGTTTATTAAAGATCCATGGGGCAGAAATGACCCCAAAGATCAAGACTGAGAAACAGCAAGGAAAAGCTGAGAGTGAAAGGAACATCTTAAAACAGGATGAAATATTGTTTCCATAGTTTGGATACTCAAGAGGAAAGCAGGAAAGAGGTAAAGAGAACTTTCCCTTTAAAGTACAGTTAATTGCTAAACAAACTTCGACAAAAATCACAATATCATATTTAAGCTAATAAAAATTTGGTTCAATGTTTTATGTAAGGGAATATATTTTATGATTACATCTAACATCTGCCAGCACATGTTTTTGAAAAAGGAGGCAGCCTGATGCCAAGTCCTAAGTGGTTGACCTTTTTGAGCCTTTGTTTAAAGATCTACAGTGATTGACCCTTTTGAGCCTTTGTTTCAAGACCTACAAGTTCTGGCATGCCCAGAAGATCTAAAATAATTACCTTTGAGATTTCCCATTAAGACTCAGCCACAGAGCTCAGCGACTGGGATATCACTAAGGGTCATCCCCCAAAACACAACAAACACCTCCCTCAATACAAACACTATGCATCCATTTTAATGACAGATGTCATTAAAGGATTGCCAGTGGGAGGTGTGTGAATCCTCTGTTAGAGAAGATTGTCTGGCTTCACAACTGCAAGAAAACGTGCATATTCCTGTTCACATTAAATAAAATACCATTATTTGACAAGCCATCTATTTCCAAGACTCTCAGGAAACAGCACCAAAAAAAAAAAAAAAAAAAGGTTCCACAAAATGCTAGCGTACTATTCTAATCCCAAGAGATGTTTTTTGTTCCACACAGGTGTGGATCAGGAAATATGCCTCAGAGTGTTTCAGAACAGGAGTTCTGCTGGATATTAAAGGAAAGTATGGGGCAGAAGGAAGAAAATCAGTACTTTGTAAAATTCTGGGCCAGATGTAGTGGTGCATGCCTGTAATCTCAACTACACAGGATTTGAGCTGAAGAGTTCGAGCCCACCCTGGGCAACAAAGTGAAACCTCCATCTCAAAAAAACAAAAAGAAAAAAGAAAATTCTGGGTTTTACAGAGCTAAACAGGTTACTTCATTACTCAGAACCATTCAGAATCTTTAAAATGGAAATTTGCTTTGTAAATCCCCAAGACAGAGAGTTTAAATTTTTTTTTTTTTTTTTTTTTTTTGCCATGACACATCTTACAGAGCAGGGGTTATCAATCTTGACCACACATGTTGGAATCATATATGTAGTTTTTCAAAATCCCAATACTCTGACTTCACCTTTGACCAATTACAGCAAAATTTCTGGGCACAGAGTCTAGGGATCAATAGTTTTTTAAAGCTCCCCAGGTATGTAGATAAGTTTGACGATCAACATAACTTTGAGAAACACCTGTAAATTCTAGCCTCTTCTCCAAGCTTTAGGAAAAAACTAAAGGCACAGGACATCCAATGTTCAACCAGCTTTATTCCATTAATGTCAGCACATTACCGTACCTAACCTTGCCTCCAGACTTAGTCATTATTTTTCATGCCATGTTCTCTGTATATGTCTTCAAAACTAGGTCCCTGGATGTTATTCATTCCCTGTTTAATTGTATATGTCATTTTATTTTATTTTATTTTATTTTATTTTATTTATTTTGAGATGGAGTATTGCTCTGTTGCCCTGGCTGGAGTGCAGTGGCACGATCTTGGCTCACCACAACCTCCGCTTCTCGGGTTCAAGCAATTCTCCTGCCTCAACCTCCCGAGTAGCTGGGACTACAGGCATGTACCACCATAACTGGCTACTTTTTTTTGTATTGTTAGTAGAGATGAGGTTTCACTATGTTGGCCAGGCTGGTCTCGAACTCCTGACCTCAAGTGATCACCCACCTTGGCCTCCCAAAGTACTGAGATTACAGGCATGAGGCACTGCACCCGGCCTATACATCATTTTAAAAACTGGCTTTGAGCAGATTTAGGAATCATAACCAATACTGAAAAACTTACCAACCTGATACATGTGGACCAATAAGCAAAGAAATAACTATAAAATGAATTTAAAAGCACAAGAGACATCTTAAATAAGTTGTACAATTTAGATTGGTTATCTTTTCATGATTTATGGGACTTTAAATTTTCACAGATACTGTCTTGTGAGCACCCAAGAATGTAGATTTGAAAACCCTGCCACTGACTGCCATGAAAACAATCTGGATATTCCACTAAGGGTCACTGGTCTCCTGGGGCTTCAGATAAGCTGAGATTAATATGACTTTGTTTGCTCAATAGTATACACTGTAATTTAGTAGTACACTGAAAGGAAGAGAACCTAAAAAGATTCATACCTGGTTTGTCAATTCAAACTCTGCTGAGTCTGACCCCAGAACTAAAAGGCCTCTTGATCCCTTGAAGGCCAGCTGCCAAGCCAACATTGAAGATAGATGACTCAAAGAATTAAGGTAGATGAAAAACACCCCTTTCCCCTGATTTTCAGCTAAAGTCACTTTTAATCAACATATTGGCTATTCTCAGTAAAAGTGAATACATTTTCTGACACAACTACCCTATAATTCAACGGAACACCCTAAGACTGACTCACAAGTGACATCACAACACTCGTTGCTGTCACACAAGCCAGAAATTCAACTATCTCTAAAGTCGACTATACTTAATTTAATCAACAATAGGCAGTAAAGCTACACACTTCTCATTTTTTGTTAATTTTAACTAGGTAAATAGAATCTAAGTAGGAATAAAATCAGATCATCCTTTTGGTTATAATAATGTACCCATACCGTGAACTTCATATTATATACCCTACCTAACATAACATTATACAAAAACAACCCATGCCATACTAATAAATAAATAGAGCACCTAAAATCAGTGCCTAAATTGCTGTTCTCCAGTTTTCATTCTAATATGAAAAGCATTCCATGGGGCCTATCCCTAACATCTTCTCCCACCCCCTGTTTCAGAGTTAAACCTCCTTCCTCAGTATTCCCATAACACCTCTCTCCTAACTCTAACAAAGCAGTGTAACTGTTTTACACACCTATACATGTATACAGACTATACACTGAGCTTTTCTGCAGCAGGTACCAAGTTGTTCTAAACATCTTTAAATCCATAGGACTATCACAGTGACTGGCACCAAAAAAGCAATAAATATATTTTAATATACTTGCTCCCTCAGGACAAAATAGGAAAAGAACCAACCACAGCCCTCAAGAGTCAGCCATGCAAACAAATAATTAAAATACAAGGTATTGGCTTTAACGTTGTATGTAGCTTTGTAATACATAAAATGTAATAGGGACTCACAGGCAAAGGACCTGCCAAGCCTCTCCAGAAAAATGAGGGAGGCTTTACGGAAGTGACTACTCAGAATGTTTGCAAAGTGAAAAAAATTTGAAAAACAACATTATTTAAATTCACAGTAGCCATAAAACTCTTTTATTAGAAAGAAACTAAAATACATAGCACAAATGGAAACACAGACATTTCAGTGAAAAGTGTATATGAACATACCAACCACACCTTCAACAAGCCTTCAAAATCATTTTTTATTATTAAAATCAAATTTTAAATAATAAAACAATTACATTCAAACAGATATTTATTTAAGGCTTCTCATTTTTAATTAAAAGTGCTAATATATCAGCAGTTGAAACAATTTAGACAATGAAGACAAAAGTGTAATTTCATAAGAAATGGGATTTTTTTTTTTAAAACCTAGTTATAATAAAACTCAGATTATAATGAAGGTCAATGCAATGATGGCTGCCCGGAATTTAGTATGAGGATGATTCTTGATAGGAGTCCATCAGTCTTAGTTGGTCTGAGCTGTAGACTAAAAACAACTCACATCTTATCTTAGCATAATAAAAAAATTAAGTTTTCAGAAAACTAGTAGTATTCTTTCAACTAAATTCTTCACTGAATTATAAATGCACTACTTTGCGGTATTTTCTGTTTCAAATGTATGGTTTATGAAGAGTATAGATTTAGAAATGCAGCTTAATGTAAATACAACTCTTGGTATCCTAAGTTATCAAAAAGATAGAACTTAGAGTTACATTCAAGTGCATACTTTTAGTAGGAAATGGGTGCATATCTTCATTTACTTATATGTGCATAAAGAAATTCTAGGCTGATATCAAATCAACTAATACCAGAAGTTACCTGGAAAGGACTAGACAGATGAGGATCAAGGATGGGAGGGAGAAATTTCACTTAAACCTTCCTATAGATTTTTTAAGTTTCTGAACTGTTAACGTATTTATATTTTCAAATAATTTGAGTGAAAAATATTTGAAAAAATAGGTTATCAATTTACTATTTATGTAGAATTGAAATCAATTCTATGTTAAGTAGTATTAATTATCTTACTATCTTTTCTTCTATTCTGGTATTATTATTTAAAAATTCTAGTTCTCAACCGGGCGCAGTGGCTCACACCTTCATCCCAGCACTTTGGGAGGGTGATGCAAGTGGGTCACTTGAAGTCAGGGGTTCTACAGCAGCTTGGCCAACACAGCAAAACTCCATCGCTACTAAAAATACAAAAATTAGCCAGGCATGGTGGTGGGGGCCTACAATTCCAGCTATTGAGGAGGCCGAGGCAGGAGATTCTCTTGAACCCAGGAGGCAGAGGTTGCAGTGAGCCCAGATTGTGCCACTGCACTCCAGCCTGGGTGACAGAGTGAGACTCTGTAATAATAATTATTATTACTATTATGTTATTAACAGTAATAATAGTACAATGCTAACAACAAGAAAAACAAAAACCAAATATTGCACTAGGCAGAAGGATAAATTTATGACTTCATTGATCCTTAGTTTAGACCTGAAGCCATTTTACAGATAAGGAAACTGAGGCTGAGAGAGGATAAGTAATTTGTCCAAGATACTTATACTTACTACAGACAGCAAGAAGCAGAATGAGGCTTCGAACTGCTTCAAGTGTCTCTGCCTCCAAAGTACGTACTCCTAACCACTTTGCTTAGAACTTAGAATTATTAGCATTATTACCCCTTTCTGAAAAAATAGGATTATATTTTATAAAGGACTTCCAAAGTATAGGAGCCATTAGAAGTGGAAGGAAAAATAAGCTTTGTCTTCACCATTAAAACTCTCATCTACATTATCTGTCATTTCTTATCTGCCCTTCCACAGCTGATTACCTCAGACTCTAGGTTGCTTCAGGATAGTTTCTTCTCAGGGTCCAAATCCCACTGCCTTACTCCTTGACTTCACTTTAATTAAACACAGTTGGTGTTGCTTCTTTCCTCCCCATGTCTTACCCTAACAGTTACCTCTTGTGATCTCAGAAGCAGAGTGAGAATCCTTTGACTCTTAAGGGATTTAGTCTTAATGTATTCATTCAAATATTTACTAAAAGTGCTTTTAAGTATAAGGCACTGGGGCCTGCCCTCTGAGACTTTATAGCAGAATGAGGAAGACAGACAAGCAGAGTCTTCTCAGTCACTCCCATTCCTTTCTCTAATTATGGTAATATAACAATAATAAGCAATAAGCAATACACATGCTTGCAGATTTGGACACACAAGCAAAAAAGGCAAATATATTAGAATCATTCACAATTCTAGCAGAGGTAAGTGTTATGGGAGTTTTGATGCATGGTCCCTTCTACTTTATTTATTTGAGAAAGAATATCACTCTGTCACCCACGCTAGAGCGTAGTGGGGCGATCTCAGCTTACTGCAGCCTCGACCTCCCAGGCTCAAGCAGTCCTCCCACTTCAGCTTCTCGAGTAGCTGGGACTACAAGCATGTACCACTATGCCTGGCTAACTTTTGTATTTTTAGTAGAGACAGGGTTTCATTATGTTGCCCAGGCTGGTCTCAAACTCCTGGGCTCAAGTTATCCACCGGCCTCAGCCTCCCAAAGTGCTGGGATTACAGGCATGAGCCACTGCACCCAGCCCCCTTCTACTCTTTAAATGAGCTCAAGTTCACCCCAAATTTTTTAAAGATCTTCTTTTGATGATACTTAGAAAATACGGTAATGAGAGAAAGGCTTCCTGGGGATGTCAGTCAGATTTGTGTGCCAAACTGGTGATTTAGGGTCCCCACTAAACAGTGCTCCTGAAGAATCTTAGAAGGTCTCATTCTATATCCCCAGCCTCTGACATGTGGCCAGAGCTCAATCACTGCTCATGAAATGGAAGAATGAATGGATGAATCAATGATGTAGATTACTGAAATCCAAAAAATCTTGACATGGTTATTAGCTTATACATCGGGTACTCTTTGTACTTTACATAAACTGTAAAGATATAGAAAGGATTCAAGGAAAAAAATAAATTCCTACAAGAGGAAAGCTATTTTATTCTTGCTAGCTAGGGGGAAAAAACTTTACAAAATGAAATAATAAAAACTACCATCTCATTTCATTCCATATAACATCACCGTTATCATCTTAAGACAATTAAAAAACACTACGACCCAACTCTAAAGTATCCAGCTCTGTCGCAAAAGTCTAACCCAAGTCTCACCAGGAGTTATACCTGAATGGAAGATAGGGGGGCGTTGAGCCAGATAGGAGTGCTCTGTAGGCTTCTTCTGGTGTCTTCTTTAAATAGATTACCTAAGACAGATAAATAGCAACATTTAGAACACCAAAGAATGACACAAAACTAATTACTCACCAAATTTGCATTTCACTTCCTCCACTTTGAGTGACAACTGTTACGGTGAGAGTGTTGATCTTTACAAAGCAATAATTTACCAACATTTCCTTTTCAGCATGAAGCTGAGCAGCAGCCTTTGTCTTCTCCATGGGTAAGCTTAGAGACAGAGGGCAGATCCATGAAGAGGCCATTCCAGGCTCTTTACAAAGGCACGCTGAACAGACACAATGGCAGGGACAGTTGTACCCTCATAATATACCATGTGCTCACCAAAGACCAACACACACCTCCTTGACCTTCATCAAAGATCTGCCATGAGTTATTTCAGTGCCTGGTAAATCCTGAAAGATTTCTCACAGTGAGCACAATACCCATGGGGTATCTACTGAATTTTCTGCCTACTCTGAGGAAAGCCAGTGTTGCTCTCTAAACACTCAATAAAATCACAATAAAAATGGGGGAAAATGTGTATAGGTAAGAGTATTGGAAAACAGATTATCTTAGATTTTGATACCAAAGCTACTTAAATCCCTCTGGTCCAACAAGATAAACTAATCTTAAAGACACAAACAAAAAAGGAGCCCTTAAAACCAGTGAACAACTCCCAGGTAATATACACAGATACTGAGTATATAATATATGCCAGGCACTGTACCAGGTACTGGCACCTCCCTTAATAGAATTTACCCTTGTGGGTCAAAGACAATAATCAACAGAAATAAATACAGTCTAAGGTAAGTGCTGAAAAGGAAACAAATAGGGGCCTGGAAAGGGGCTACCTGAGTCAAGATATTCAGGGAGGGGTGTCTGGGTGATGTTAAGGGTGAGATCTAGAGGGGAAGAGCCATAGGAAGAGCTAAGGGGAAGGAGGAAGGGCTATCCAGGCATGAGAATGACAAAGACAAGGCCCCTGAGGCGGGAAAGAGCTTGGTGAGTTGGAGGAAAACAAGGTCAGTGTGGCTAGGACTGAGAGAAGGGGAGATGGGGCAGGAGAAAGCCAGGCAGTGGCCGGAATGTAAAGAGCGATACAAACCACCGGGAGAGGCCGGGCGCGGTGGCTCAAGCCTGTAATCCCAGCACTTTGGGAGGCCGAGACGGGCGGATCACGAGGTCAGGAGATCGAGGCCATCCTGGCTAACCCGGTGAAACCCCGTCTCTACTAAAAAATACAAAAAACTAGCCGGGCGAGGTGGTGGGCGCCTGTAGTCCCAGCTACTCGGGAGGCTGAGGCAGGAGAATGGCGGGAACCCGGGAGGCGGAGCTTGCAGTGAGCTGAGATCCGGCCACTGCACTCCAGCCTGGGCGACAGAGCGAGACTCCGTCTCAAAAAAAAAAAAAAACAAACCACCGGGAGAGCTCGGTTTTATTCCAAGAGCAATTTAATTTTTTAATTCTGAGCCGATGGCATTGGTCGTTTTCCTCTATAGTCAGAAACGAGCTTAATTCCTACAATCTTCTCTACCTAAAATTAGTAACACTATTTCTTTAATATGTCCCAACATCAAAACCCTATGCATTTCAATGACAAGAATGGCAGTGTCTCAGTTCTTAACAGTAGGGTTTTCCTCTACTTACAAACCTTCTTTGAGCTTTAAGCTATTTCACTGGGAATATATTACATGTTTACTTATTAATATTTCAGGACTAGAAAACAAGTCCATTCTGAGTTTTCTAAAGAAAGAAAAATAAAATAGATTAAAAATACTAACTTTAATAACAAAACCCCATATTCATTTGGCAAGTAAACATGAAGCTCTGATAAAGCACACACCAACCAAAACTTATTGAATATGAAACAAAAAAACAATAGAAAGGAAATAACTAAAAGTGCTGCGAGACAAGAGACACAGATTCTAAAAATGGAGAATTGTCACTCTAGTTGCAGCCCAAATAATTACAAAATTCCATTTAAACCAACACTAGCTCTAAAGACCATTTTCAGTAACCAACGTTACAACAGGTTTTACTGTACCCTAAGGGGTAAGTTATATAACAGAATTGGTTATAATGCAGCGATTTCTTAAGCCTAAAGATGCTGCAGTATTTGAATGGTGACTGGTTGCTAAAAGGGAAGGCTGCTTGTAGAAAGCTTCTGGGTGTGGATTAGATAATTAAAGCTTAGACAACAACCTTTGAAAAGCAAAAATACATTTTCCTCCTCAGGAGCAATTATATTAATTCCCTTTAATTTTGAGGGAGTCATTCTGCAAGAGGGAAGCACCAGCCCACATGGAATTCTTCTTTAGACTGGCTACCACACAGGGCTTTGCTCCTCATCTTACCTGCATGACTTAGCACACATGGCCCATGTTCTCACATTGTAAGATGATACCCTTTGTTTTTATTTTTATCCCAATGCTCAATTATTAATAACTGCAAAGTGAAACCCAACAGAGGCCATCTAAATTCCAGGAAGATTCCTGGGGCATCTTTTACAGGTTGACCTTTCACAACCTGAAGGTAGGTATTTGGGCAAAGTGGGGAAATGTTTTCCTGATAAGTGAGTGCATTACCACATGAATGCATGCTGGGTCATTAAAATACCAAATTTAATTTTTCCAGGATAAAATATGCCACATATTCTTATGCCAGATCTTCTTAGACATGTCTCCTTATTAAAAAGAGAGAGAGGAGAGAGACAGACTAGGCTAGATTAAAGCTCAGAAGAAAAGTGACATTTAATAAGAAAGGTAAGGAACTTCAAACTCTCATTGTTGCTCTAGGATGAAAATAGAATTTGAACAGTGGGCTGACTCCAAAGCCCACAGCAATTCCATCATATCCTCCTGAAAATATAAACTCAGTTGGTAGCATAGGTCTGGAAAAAAGGTTTCCACTCTTCCAAGTTCCTAAATGCCATTTCATTCCATTTGATTTTAAAACTTAGATGACTTCAAACTGTTAACAGTTTGTAGTCATATTTGAGGAAAAGGGCTGGGGAAGGATCAGAAGGAGAAAGAGGAACTTTCTACCTTATATTTCTACTATCAACACATTGTCTTTTTCACAGACATACACAAATCTGTTTTTTAAATGTGAAGTAAATTAATTATGCAATGTTAAATGTGTACTCTTTCTAAAAATAAAATCTATATTTAATGCTCAATAATTTGCTACCAGATATTCTAATATTTCTAAAAATATTTTTGCCTTCTCTCAGCAGAATCATAAAAATATTTTCTGAATGAAATTAATTTCAAAGCATCTTCTAAATATCTTTTTTTCCTCTTGTGCTCCTAAGGGGAAAGAAATAATATGCTGTCTACTTTTCTCGCTAGGTATTAACATACATAAACCCAAACCAGAAATTTCCCCAAACTTCTGACTAATACAACTTAACAAAAGCATTTGCACAGATAATGTTTGGTGTACCACATCAGTTTAGTGGGTGGTACATGCATGACTTTGATAAAATTGACCTACTTTTGCCAAGAAGTCCTAGAAACCATATTAATTAATATAGCATTTAACATATACTTTTATTTTTAACTGAGCAGGAGTCACCCAATTAAAGTGACGTTTTTCTGTTTAATTCCAGGTATCAAGAACCTCAATGACTTTTTGTTTCTTTAATAAAAGGTTCTTAAAGAGCCAGTATCTTAACATATATATTATCAATAGCTATGAGGTTTTATTAAACAGCATAATAAAATTTACCCTACTACAAACCAGCACAATTTATATTGTTTGCCAGTAAGCCAATGTTGCCCATCAGTTAATCACGCACTTTCCCAACTTCTGCCATAGGTACCACCATGTACTACCATTCTTTTAAAACAGACATTTACTTTTGACTTAAATCAATTTGATGTAAAATGTTTTATATCACTGCTATAAATGGGAAAACCTGCCACTGAGTCTATACATAAATGAATATTAAAATGCGTAACTCTTATAATTTTAAATATTTGTGTTTACTACACTGTGAGAAACAATGTAACAAATAACAAGTTTGTACTTATTTTATAGAGGAACACCAGACCAACATAAGAAGTTATATGGAATCCTCTTAGAATTCATCTGCACATACTTCTAAATCATTTTTTAAAACTAAACCCTGCAGTCATTAAATCCTTAATGCCTGCTCCAAAATAATATGTGAATTTCTGAAGCATTTTGGAATTTACAACTATATTTCCCTACTCAGATAATTCAGTCTCTCTGATACACAAGGGGAGATTCTTAAAACAACAAATGGCTTCATAGAGAAGTCTCAACCAGACTCTGGGTCATGAATTTGCTAATGATCTTTCTCTGGGGACATTTGCCTCAAACTTTACTATGTTTTTAGCTTTGTTTGTAGGTGCTATTTTTCCTCAAAAAAAAAAAAAAAAAAAAAAAAAACCTTTTCAGTAAAGCACAACACACACACACATATAAACAATATATATATATTTAAAAGTGAAATCTGTGCCCCTACATTAATTATATTTATATTTTGTGACTTGGAAAGTGAAAATACTCTTGAGGATTCAATTTGGCCATCTGAAAGAGTATTCAATTTTATTTGTTTAATATTTTACTTGTGTGAAAAAGAGGAAACAAATGCTGACAACAGACTTTCCCAGACAGGTGCTGCCACTGGAACATTGGCACGATATCTTTGAAATTAGCATTCCAACCACATCTGAGTCAATTAAAGTCCTTCAAAATACAATTTCCAGAAAACAGATGTTACAACTTTAAAATAGTCTTAAAGCACTATGATTTACCAAATATGGAACACTTATACCAAAAAAAGAAAGACTTCCTTTACAAGTTTCAGACAACTAGTTTAGCATACACAGAATAGTAACTGGACATTACAAAGACGTCACCATGTTGTGTGCTTTGGGCTGTAGCCCATTAATCAGCAGTCATGCTGAGTCCTTTCCTTAGCACCATGTAACTTACAATTATCATGCTTGCAAAACTGCAATTGAGGATGGGGGTGGGCAGATATAAGAAGAAAATGTTTCTTTTACTGGTGAAGCTAACCAGTGCAGAGCACTCACTTGGCTTGAAACTGTTGCACCCTAACTGTCTGCTCCCAACATTCCCCTTTCTCATGAGGGGTTCCTCCCAGTCAGCCAGACCCAAAATCTCAAAAGTCATCTTTGACCTTGGCCTCTCCATCACATGATACCCACATCAAGTCAATACCCAGACTGATTCTCTCCGCACAGTCACAGTCAGTATTCTATTCTATTCTACTCTACTCTACTCTACTCTACTCTACTCTACTCTACTCTACTCTACTCTATTCTATTCTATTCTATTCGAGACAGGGTCTGGCTCTGTTGCCCAGGCTGGAGTGCAGTGGCACAATCTTGGCTCACTGCAACCTCCGCCCCCAAGGCTCAAGCCATCATCCCACCTCAGCCTCCCAAGTAGCTAGGACTACAGGTACATGCCACCATGTCCAGCTATTTTTTTGTATTTTCAGTAGAGACAGGCTTTCGCCATGTTGGCCAGGCTGGTCTCAAACTCCTAGCCTCAAGTGATCCACCAGCCTCAGCCTCCCAAAGTGCTGGGATTACAGGCATGAGCTACCGCTCCTGGCCATCCACAGTCTCTTTCAATTATGGGGTAGATCCAGGTTTGGGAGCCTGAAACACATCATTTGGGGAGCGAAGATGGAGCATACAAACATCTTTTCACATTTTACAAAAATTTTTCCCTCCAACAGCTTGAGAGAGGGAACTAAGCAAGAAAAGGCCCAGAGTCTTAAGTTTCATTAGCTCCCCAGTGAACTACCTGGACCTTTCTTCCATGACAATCATCATCACGTTATTTCAAACCCTTCTCACCATACTCTAGGACTAATACCATTTCTCTCCGCCTCTACCTCCTGCCTACTCCAGTAGTTCCAGAGCAGGGCTCGGAAAGTCTCAACCCTGCTCCAAAAGCCCAGCCCAGACTGCCAACCCTTCAACAAGATATTGTCCCAGCCTGCCTTTTCAGGTGAATTTGTCATTTTTCCTCAAATGAATCCTACCCACTAGCCTGGACTCCTCACCCTTCCCTAAACATACCTGATATCTCTGGTATTTGAGGTGGTGGTGGTTGTTTTTCTGGAATACTTTCCTCACCATTTCTGCCTATTGGACCTATACTTCATTAGACCTAAACTCGAATACTATGTCCTATGATGCCTTTCTTCTCCAACTCAGAACTTTTTCCCTTACCCTTTAGACTCCAGAATATGACACTCAACTATAAGTGATAATGACCACGATAATGACAACAATAAAAACAAAAAGTTAACAGTATGTACTATGTGCCAGGTACTATTCTAGGCACTGTACATAAATCATTAATCCTCACATCACCCCGAGTTAGGTTCCATTATTATTCCCACTTTCATTTTACAGGAAAAGCACTGAGAACTAGTTGCTCAAGGTCACACAGTCAGTCTGGCTCCCTCACAGAAACTCATAGCACATCCTGATGGGCCCCTCACAGCTCTTTTGTAATTAGTTTCCTTCAGACTGAAGTGGAAAGCTTCTGGAGCTCAAGTAACCAAGCTTCCCATAGCTTTATAAGCCTTCAGATGCCTCCTGTCAGATAGATGCTCAGCAAAAAAACCTATGTGTAATGAACAGTTACTTTAAACATATAAGGGTAAGACTGCATCTACCCCAAAGGGTTAATTCAGCTTAATTAATAATTGGTGAATGAGATTTTAAAAGACTGTATCACTACAACTTTAGTGGGAATGCCGGGAAGAGGAATAAAATTAACTTTCTCAGCCCAATTATATGAAAGCATCAAGCCAAATAGAGTCAATTCACCAATGATGTGCTTCAAGAGAAAGTAATACACTAATTTTAAAAAATAAAAGCTCAAGCTCACATGATTTGTATTTGCTTATAGAAAGTATTTAGTCAAGGCATACTCCCTGATCCAAATATTTACTCTCCTACTTCCCCTGTGTCTATTCTGAAGCCACACTCAGCCACTCTCAATATGGGATAAAAAGCAGCCAGCAGGAGGTGGAACAGAGCACAAATCACCACAGATGACTGTAATTCAATCAGCGTAAGTATTTATTTAACACTTACAATTTGTACAGGAACCTGCACACATACGAGGGCACAGGGAGAGTCTGCAATCTCCATTATGGAGCTTAAAGACACTGACTTCAAGGACTCTAAAGGGGGCTGGGAATGGCCCATAAAATGACCAGCCTCAACCTGAGCCTACCTTGCATCATGACAGTGTTTAGATGCCACCTCCTCCCCTTCCTTGGGATCACAGTTCTAAAGTGAGACAGTCTTTTTGGCAACCCAATAAGATCAGGCCCCTGCCTTATGTTCTCAAAGCTCTCTGCCCTTCTTCAAATTCATACACCAGTTTGTTTCTGTGGTTATTTAATTGAGCCTGTCTCCTCAAGTAGGCTCTAAAGCTAATGAGAGCAAGGTTTCCGTCTCCTTTTTTATCTGCAGGACTCTACTATGCCTGGCATGTAGCACATACTCAAAAATGATGGATGATTGCACAAATAGTGGGCATTTTATATGAGGGGAAGCATGACATAGACACAGGTCCTTTTCCCATGAGTAGCATGAAACTAACCCTGTATGCTTCCATTGCCTTAGGTATAAACTGAGGATAACAACTGTAACTATCACATAAGGTTGTCTGTTGGGAAGAATAAATAAATTAATAATGTATGTAAAGTGCTCAAAATTACATCTAGCACATAGCTCTTCTATAGTAAGGGACAACAAAAAGGAGATAAACTTTGGTCCCAAAATGTTTTTCTTTCCTTTCCACCATCTGTCTCTGGGTGAATCTAGATCTACACTGTTACTATTTCTCACACCTTCACCCTAAAGCCCATCTATGTATACAAACATCGGAACATGAGGTTGTAAATGTCCCTAATAAGACCATGATTTAGTTCAACCCTATGATTTTAGAGTACAGATTATGATCCTACTCTCAGTTCTGCCTCTTCAAACAGCCTCCCTAGTCTCCTGATGCCTTAGTATCAACATCCATAAAATAAATGCCACTGGCCCCTGCTTTACCAAACCCATTATCAAAATATCAGAAGATCCCTGAGGTGGCCCATGTCTTTCTGCAACAAAGTACATGAAAACAGAAGCGAGTTACTGTTACTAGCACTGTATTCATTTTTTTCTATTTGAACTTCTCATGAACAAAAGAATAAGATTACCAAGCTGGATTTGTTTTTAGGAAAGGAAAGCAATCACCAGTTACCTGCAAAGAATGAACCACAGAAATCCATGAAAAGAAGTCCGCATAAAAACAGAAGTCCAGCATAAAAACACACTGCAAGGCAAAAAACTTTGCAAAAAGCTGAAACATAAAACTTTTAAAGTCTCTTCCTCGGCTCCCAAAACTTGGTTCTCAGACTTCTTAAATGTCAGGGCACTTAATTTATAAACTGTTTTTTTCTAAAGACAGCATTAATTGTGATACACAAACACAGACAACATGTTTAATTTTCTTATTTTTAGTAACATTATTTTCTTAATCATTTCCTCCCATTATATCCAGTGACTCAAAAACAATATCTACATTCAACTTTATAATGTTTTAAAAATAGGACAAAGTCTTACATTTCTCAAATGCATAAATAATTCTACTTTGTTTTAATTGCTTGTGGAAATAAGAAATACTCAATGTTAATCACATATGAATTAGATAGGTCAGTCTGATTACAAATCAGAACCACAACTGTATTTAAAACTTGTATGATAATCAGTCTATTTTAAATCTATCATGCTAAACAGTCTAATTAAAACAGAATAAGAATGAATGTGTTTTGTTTCCTGCAGTCTTTGGTTGAACACGTTGTAAAAGAAAGTCACTCTTCCTGTTCTTCAACTTTTGAGTCCATTATAAATCACAGATTATGAAGTCAGCAAAGCATAAGACAGTATATCTGCTTAACAAATATGGAGGCAAGGCTAATCGTAGAAGTTAAGCAGAACCTGACATCAGGTCTCTATCTCCATCGCTCATTTCTACCCTAAAAATACTTAACAATTTTCAGTATTTGAATCTTTATGAGAATGAAGTCTAGAAATGACTATGGTTTTTGTTTGAGGTGCTGTTTGCTCTGAAATACCCTCATGTGACATCTCTTTACAGTTTAATTTGAAGCTGGGATTTAACATACGGTCAACAAAGAGCAGACTTTATTTATTTGACAATGCGTTTAGAATAGAAATACTCTCTCACCCCTCTCATGGGTATAATTAGAGTGAAACCAGTGGGAGCTTTTTGATGGGCAATTTAGGAGAATTGCAGACAATATTAGCCATGTGTGTCTTCCCATCTAATTTGATTACAACCAGAATTTTCACAATCAGCCTAAAAAGATATCCTTGCAGAATTGACAGCTACAGCCAGCACAAATGCACATCTCTTGCTAGCACTGTCTCAGTGACACAATGGTTCTCTTCTGCCTGAGGTGAGTTCATGCACCAACACAGACCTCACTGAGCTGGCTGTGTGACAGTAAGCTAGCCCAACCCCTTATAAAGCAAACAAAGGAAACACCAAGCCAACGTTCTTAATACACAGAAACTTAAAAAGACACGTTAAAGGGGGAAAGAAGAAAATGTGTGGCCCCAAAAAACCTCAGTCCCTTAGTCTCACACAAGCTGAGCAAAATACTGTTATGTTACAACATGCAGCTAAATATAACCCTGTAGAACATTTATCATTCATCATTAAAAGGTAGTCCTTATATAAAACACAAAAACAGACTCACTCCAGAATATCACTTGAATAATACATCTCCCAAACTGAATGGTTTCATGTTAAAAACTCCTGGTGCTGAGTTTCACTGCTTACTTCTGGGTATAGCATGAACTTCATTTCATAAAACTTTCCAAACGAAGAAAGAAAATGAAAAAAAGTATGTTATTTAAACCCAGGACTGAATTGGATCAAGTTTAGAAGGCAAAGAACCATAACTTTGTAATGAAGATGGTGATGCAGATCCACTGTAACAGACCAGGACTGGATGTTTAAATCCTCTTAACACCTGTTAGCAATTATAGAAAGTCTTTAAATTGCAAATACATTACACTTCAAACATTTATTTGTAAAAGATAATATGGGTTTTTGTTGTTGTTGCTGTTGTGTTTTTTTGTTGTTGTTTAAAGTAGAGACGGGGTCTTACTATGTTGCCCAGGCTGGTCTCGAACTCCTGGGCTCAGGCAATGCTACTGCCTTGGCCTTCCAAAGTATTGGGATTACAGGCGTGAGCCATTGCGCCTTGCCAAGGATAATATTTTGACTTCTGGAAATGTTTTCCCAAAGACAAAATCTTAAGATTTTAAGTTTCCTAAGCTAGTCCAAAAATGATAATATATTCAGTATTATCATTAAAATCATATATCTAAAATAAAATGTAGAAGACATTATTTTCAATATTAAAACTAAAATAATTAAGTAAGTGTGTTAGTTTTTTAAGTTAATTATCTTCCCTTGATGCTAATACTTGAGGGAAAGCTAAATTAGAAAAACTTGAAGAAATCAAGGAATACATCTATAATGCCTTTAAAGTGAACCCTGAATTATTTCTAATGTTTTGATTGGTACTTAATTATATACCATTCTGCTTCAAAATGCATAACTTTCCTTAGTATTTGGCATTATGATTACAGCTGATTTCAAATCTGAGGCAGTGGAAAGCAGGGCAAATATGAGAGGAAATTTTCTTGCTGTCACTGGAAGGAAAGTAATTGGGAAGAAAAGTGAACAAGAAAGATCATAAACTTTCTGGTAACGCACAGGAGGAAGCCTGCCAAACTTGCCAGGGACGGAACCCAACTTGGGTGTGGGGGGTTGCTTCTCATGTGCTTATGGCAACTTTAGGCAGTCTGCGATCTCCTAGAAGAGAGAAGGTGGTAGACCAGCAACCCAATGTATTAATTTTAGTAACTAGAGTATATACCTAAGGAACTGTACATAAAATTGTTTTTAAAATTAAAATTTTAAGAAGCCTTTTCAAATATAGTCATCTTATTCTTTTTCAAATTTCAGGAAGTTTGCAGGTGAGATGTTATCCAAACTTCTAACACAAAAGTCACAAAGCATGTGAACTAAATCTCAGGTCTAGAATCATAGTAACTTGTAAGTTACTGTTCTTTGAACTCACTCAAGAATAGAAAACTAACAATGCACACAAACAAGGAACTGGTTGTTCTTTTCCATTATTTACAAGAGTTGTTGCTTAGAGAAAGCAGGAGAAACAAGAGCTTTGCCCATCAGTCAGGTGTTTGAAGAAAAGATTCTGTGGCAATTTTTCTGTGCATTAGCCCCAATTGTTCAAACATGTGCCACATGCCTGTATTGTCCTTCGAGAAGATAACATAATTAATCATTCTTTTTTCTTTCTTTCTTTCTTTCTCTCTTTCTTTCTTTCTTTATTTTTGAGACAGAGTTTCGTTCTTGTCACCCAGGCTGGAGCACAGGGGCATGATCTCGGCTCACTGCAACCTCCGTCTCCCGGGTTTAAGCGATTCTCCTGCCTCAGCCTCCCGAGTAGCTGCAGAATTAATCATTCATAATTGTGCATAGATTTTTTTAAGTAAACATGTTCCCTACATACTTTAGCTTACTAATTTCCACAGACATCAGAACTGAAACAACTACAGCTTAAATAAAAATAACTTAAACCCAACCAACAGATCTATTGCATACATACCCTATATATATATATAACATACAGGAAGTTCACCCACCTTCCCTGGAGTAACTGGGAATTTCCCTCCTATTCTGGCTCACTACTGTAGGCAGACCTCACTACTTCCAGAAAACAGTCCCCCTTCACCCTGGCCAGCAATTTCTCACCCCCATCATCCTATGAGCAACAAGACTTGCATGGCAGGTTTACTGGTAGTAAGGAAAATGAGGAAGGAGGAAGGAAAAGGATAAAAGCAAAGAGCTTTCCACAGTTCTGCACACCAGGTAATTCATTTCTTCATTCAGCAAAGACTTACCAGTACCAGGCACCATGGATAATACCAAGAACAAAGCAAATATGTTCCTGACCTCATGGTACATCCCTTGTATATCATTTCAGATCTAATCCCAGGAGTTCCTCACTTTAAGTACTCCTCACAAAAATCTTTAAAGGTTAAGTAATCAGAGCATTATGGCAGAGTAGCATAAGATAAATCGGAATGATACAGATAACTGTACCATGGAGAGCTTCAAGTGACATTCTAAAAGGTGAGTTTTTAAAGTGTTTTTAAGTGTACATCAGGTCATTTCAACTCCCTAAGAGACCCACATGTCACGAAGAATAAAATTCAAGTTTGCTCTCACACACAAGCCCTGGCAGAGACTTTGGCCTCCTCACCTGCATTACAGCCTTTTTAGCCACAGCAGCTTTGTCTTAGTTCCTCAGTCTTTCCTAGTTCATTCCCACTCTAAAGTCTTTTTATGTGTTGTTCTCTGCCTAGAATGTTCTTCCTCTTTATCAGCATCACCACCCCAAAGAGGGCATCTCTGAACTTCCAATCTGAAGTAGCCAGCCAGTCACCAGCACATCACCAACTTGCCATTATCACTAACCTCTTATTTGTTTGTTTCTCCCAGCAAAATCTAAGCTCTGTCAAGACAGGGATTTTCTCTCTCTTGTCCACTGCTATATCCTTAGAGCTCAGAAGGGGTGTCTGGCCCAGGTGCTCAATGACTATTTGTTCAATGAAATAATGAACAAATGAATCACACAGAAGGAGAGGGGAAAATACTATTTCCCATTAAAATGAATAAGGAGGTTTTTTTTAGAAGGGAAGGCTACAGCAGCCCTCTACTACCCTTTTTTGATGAAACTTCCAGGAAATTCATTAGTAAGTTTTGGGCTTCAGTAAGTCACAGTCAATTTCTGTTATACACACCCAAAAAACTCCGACTATAATGATACTGCTATTCTACATATCAGCCAACTAAGAAAGGAGGAAAAGGAAGGAAAAACAAACCAATAGGAGATTCCTTTCATTCTTGTCTGAAGAAAAACAAACGTTTTAAAGCAATAGGACAGAAGTAGTCAGAACAGAGGAAGGAGAAAGAGATGGAACCAGTAGGAAAAACAAAAACAAAAATGGAGAGGGAAAGGTACACAGAGACAGCAAGAAAGAGTGATGAGGAGAAAAGAGGTAAGGGGTTATTCACACAACAGTGTTCCCTTGCACTATGGGTGTCTAAGTAAGCTGAGGGCTGCGAAGGTAGAGGCAAACGATTGGAATGCCAATGATGTAGGAGGTTCTTGGGCCTGTCAGTTCTGCCTCCTGTGACAAGTTAATTTCTCCAGGTTTACCAGTATGGTGAGGATGGGGAGTGCAGAGGGGTGGGGTGGATAGGTAGGTCAGGGAGAGATCTTCTCTAAGATGTATCTGTTCCTATAACTCAACAAAAAAAAATCACTATACAGCTCTATCAGAGCAGTTCTTCAGAGGGGAAAGTATTCTCTGCATTGCTAGAGAAACATGGTAAAAGTCAGAGACCTCCAATCTCATCCTGAAGTTCTTATACTTAACCTGAGGTCTAGATCAATCAAGGTTCCTTAATAAAAAGGGCCGGGGGGAGATAAAAAAATTTTTAATTGAATTAATAGAATTCTGTGATCAACATCATTGTTAAATCCCCAAAATTAAATTTTAATTGTAATAAAAGGATCTTAACAACTTAAATTTAGTTTCCTCTATTAATTCAGAAGTAAAATATTTTCATCAGTACACGTGTCAAATCTAATATACTTTTTAAATACAGCCCAATGCCAGGATATTCTAAATGTTTCTGGGTTTTGTTAAAAATGTATATATCTGGCCAGGCACAGTGGCTCACGCCTGTAATCCCAGCACTTTGGGAGGCCGAGGTAGGCGGATCACAAGGTCAGGAGTGTGAGACCAGCCTGGCCAACATGGTGAAACCCTGTCTCTACTAATAATACAAAAATTAGCCGGGCATGGTGGCGTGCACCTGTAATCCAGCTACCTGGGAGGCTGAAACAGGAGAATCGCTTGAACCTGGGAGGCAGAGGTTTCAGGGAGCTGAGATTGTGCCACCACACTCCAGTCTGGGCGAGAAAGCAAGACTCTGTCTTGGAAAAAAAAAAAAGTCATACATCTAACTTGGAGGCAGTAAAACAAAATGATTTTAGAAACTTTTAAAATGTTATCCCCATTTTGTCACTATTTTTATTACACTTCAAAGATATGTTTCTTGGAAAAACAACTAAAATTTTACATTTTTTTTTTCTTTTTTTTTTTTTTTTGAGCCAGAATCTTAGTCACTCAGGCTGGAGTGCAGTAGCACAATCACAGCTCACTGCAGCCTCAAATTTTTGGGATCAAGCGATCCTCTTGCCTCAGTCGCCCAAGTAGCTGAGACTACAGATGTGCCCCACCACACCTGGTTAATTCTTTTTTATTTTTTATAGAGACAAGGTTTCACTATGTTTCCCAGGCTAAAAACTTAAAATTTGACTCTGTATAAAATATGTAGCTTGCTGCTAAAACTCCAACTCACTTGCAAGTACTGACGATTTTCTCAAAATTTCAGAAATTTCTGAAGGGAATATAAATACTTTACCACATTCAAACTGATGAGATTTAAGGATTTTCCAGTTCCTATTAGGAACTGGTAACTATTAGGAGCGTTACCACATATTCCTACATTCTTTGAACAGGATGGGTCCATTCCCATGTTTTAACAAGAAGTTGATTTCAAATTGAAAGCCTTGCAACTACAACCTTGGTGACAGGAGTCAAGAGCAGGACTGGATGTGAGATATGGAATCAAAGGAGATCATTTTGGAGCTTTAAGATTTGACGGCCCTGCCGTACTCTGAACTTGCATGAGGCCTGTGGCCCCTTTGTTTTGGCCAATTTCTTCCATTTGGAATAGCTGTACTTACCCAATGCTGTACCCCTTTTGTATCTAGGAAGTAACTAACTTGCTATTAACTTTATAGGCTCATTGGTGGAAGGGACTTGTCTTGTCTCAGATGGGACTTTGAACTGTGGACTTTTGAGTTAATGCTGAAATGAGTTAAGACTTTGGGGGACCGTTGGGAAGGCATGACTGGTTTTGAAATGTGAGGACATGAAATTTGGGAGGGGTCAGGGGTGGAATGATATGGTTTGGCTGTGTCCCCACCCAAATCTCAACTTGAATTCCCACATGTTATGGCAGGGACCCGATGGGAGGTGACTGAATCATGAGAGCAAGTATTTTCCTTGCTGTTTTTGTGATAGTGAATGAGTCTCACGAGATCTGATGGTTTCAAAAAGGAGAGTTTCCCTGCTCAAGCTCTCTCCTCTTGTCTGCCGCCATGTGAGACATGCCTTTTACCTTCCACCATGGTTACGGGGCCTCCCCAGTCATGTGAAACTGTAAGTCTATTAAGCCTCTTTCTTTTGTAAGTTGCCCAGTCTCAGGTATGTCTTTATCAACAGTGTGAAAAAGGACTAATACAGGGGATAAGGAGATATTTGTTAAAGGATATAAAATTACAGCTATTAATAGATAGGATGAATAAGTTCCAGTGCTCCATACCACTGTAGGATGACTACAGTTAACAGTAATATATAGTTTCAAATAGCTAGAAGGAGGATATTGAATGTCCCCAACATAAAGAAATTACAAATGTGTCAGATGATAGATATGCTGATTGCCTGGATCCATTCTGATCACTATATATTACATGTAGCAAAACCTCATTATGTGGGCAAAGGACATGAACAGACAACTTTCAAAAGAAGACACACATGCGGCCAACAAGCATTAAGAAAAAGAGCTCAATATCACTGATCATTAGAGAAATGCAAATCAAAACCACAATAAGATACCATCTCACACCAGAGTGGTTTTTATTAAAAAGTCAAAAAAAATAACAGATGCTGGCAAGGTTGCAGAGAAAAGGGAACACTTATACACTGTTAGTGGAAGTGTAAATTAGTTCAACCATTGTGGAAAGCAGTGTGGTGATTCCTCAAAGACCTAAAAACAGAAATACCATTCAACCCAGCAACCCTATTACTGAGTATATACCTAAAGGAATATAAATCATTTTGTCATAAAGACAGATGCGCATGTACATTCACTGTAGCACTATTCACAATCATGGAATCAACCTAAATACCCATCAATGGTAGAATGGATATTTAAAATGTGGTACATATGTACCATGGAATACTATACAGTCATTAAAAAGAACAAGATCATGTCCTCTGCAGGAACGTGGACGGAGCTGGAGGCCATAATCCTTAGCAAACTATTGCAGGAACAGAAAACTAAATACTGCATGTTCTCAGTTATAAGCTGGAGCTAAAAGATAAGAACACATGGACACAAAGAGGGAAATAACAAACACTTGGGCCAACTTGGGGATGGAGGCTGGCGGAGGGAGAGGAACAGAAAAAAATAACTATTGGGTACTAGGCTTAGTACCTGGGTGACTAAATATTCTGTACAACAAACCCCTATGACACAAATTTACCTCTACAACAAACCTGCACATGTACCCCTGAACCTAAAATAAAAGACTTTTTTTAAGTAAAAGCATTACATATACATTTTTTAAAAACATCAGTATGTACCCCATGAATATGTACAATTATGAAGTCAATTTAAAAAATAAAAATAAATTTTAAAAATAGCACACACAGACACAATGTTAGGTACTGGAGATACAAATATGAGTAAGACACTACTCCTATTTAACATAGTATTGGAAGTTTTGGCCAAGGCAATCAGGCAAGAGAAAGAAATAAAGGGTATTCAAATAGGAAGAGAAGAAGTCAAATTATCTTTGTTTGCAGATGACATGATCCTATATCTAGAAAACACCATCTTCTCAGCCCAAAAGCTTTTTAAGCTGATAAGCAACTTCCACAAAGTCTCAGGATACAAACACAATGTGCAAAAATCACTAGCATTCCTATACACCAACAACAGGTAAGCAGAGAACCAAATAGTGAATAAAGTCCCATTCACAATTAGGACACAAAGAATAAAATACCCAGCAATACAGCTAAAAAGGGAAGTGAAGGATCTCTTCAAGAAGAACTAGAAACCACTGCTCAAAGAAATCAAAGAGGACACAAACGAACAGAGAGACATTCCATGTCCACGGACAGGAAGGATCAATATCATGAAAATGGCCATACTGCCCAAAGTCATTTATAGATTCAGTGCTATTCCCATTAAACTGCTATTGACATTCTTCACAGAATTAGGGGAAAAAAAAACTATTTTAAAATTCATGTGGAATCAAAAAAGAGTCTGAATAGCCAAGATAATCCTAAGCAGTAAGAACAAAGCTGGAGAGGCATCACGTTACCTGACTTCAAACTGTACTACAAGGCTATGGTAACCAAAACAACATGGTACTCATACAAGAACAGACACGTAGACCAGTGGAGAGAATAGAGAACTCAGAAATAAGACCACCCACCAAACATCAGATCTTCAACAAACCTGAAAAAAGCAAGCAATGGGGAAAGGACTGCCTTTTTTTTATTTTTATTTTTATTTTATTTATTTATTTATTTATTTATTTATTTTTTTGAGACACAGTTTCGCTCTTGTTGCCCAGGCTGGAGTCTAATGGCATGATCTCGGCTCAGTGCAGCCTCTGCCTCCCGGTTTCAGGCAATTCTCCTGTCTCAGCCTCCTGAGCAGCTGGGATTACAGGTGCCCACCACCACACCCAGTTAAATTTTTTTTGTATTTTTAGTAGAGATGGGGTTTTACCATGTTGGCCAGGCTAGTCTTGAACTCCTGACCTCAGGAGATCCATCCGCCTCGGCCTCCCAAAATGCTGGGATTACAGGCATGAGTGAACGAGCCTGGCCAGAACTGCCTTTTTAATAAATGGTGCTGGGAGAGCTGGCTAGCCATAGGCAGAAAATTGAAACTGGACCCCTTCCTTACACCTTACACAAAAATCAACCCAAGATGGATTAAATACTCAGATGTAAAACCCAAAACTATAAAAACCCAGAAGAAAATCTCGGTAATACCATTCAGGACATAGGTAGGGGGCAAAGACTTCATAATGAAAATGCCAAAAACAACTGCAACAAAAGCAAAAATTGACAAATGGGATCGATCTAATTAACTAAAGAGCTTCTGCACAGCAAAAGAAACTATCATCAGAGTAAACAGACAACCTATAGAATGGGAGAAAAATTTTGCAATCTATCTATCTGACAAAGGTCTAATATCCAGAGTCTACAAGGAACTTAAACAAATTTACAAGAAACAAACAAACAACCCCAGTGAAAAGTGAGCAGAGGACATGAACAGACACTTCTCAAAAGAAGATATTCATGTGGCCAACGAAAATGTGAAAAAAAGTTCAACATCACTGATCGTTAGAGAAATGCAAATCAAAACCACAATGAGATACAATCTCATGCCAGTCAGAACGGCTATTACTAAAAAGTCAAAAAACAACAGATGCTGGTGAGATTGTGGAGAAAAACAGACATGTTTACACTGTTGTCAGGAGTGTAAGTTAGTTCAACCATCGTGGAAGACAGTGTGACGATTCCTCAAAGACCAAGAGGCAGAAATACCATTTGACCCAGAATCCCATTACTGGGTATATACCCAAAGGAATATAAATCATTCTATTATAAAGATACACGTACTTGTATATTCACTGCAGCACTATTCACAACAGCAAAGACATGGAATCAACCTAAATGCCCATCAATGGTAGACTGGATAAAGAAAATGTGGTACATATACACACTATGCAGCTATAAAAAGAAACAAGATCATGTCCTTTGCAGGGACATGAATGGAGTTGGAAGCTATTTTCCACAGCAAAGTAACACAGGAACAGAAAACCAAACACTGCGTGTTCTCATTTATAAGTGGGAGCTAAATGATGAGAACACACATGAACGCATAGAGAAGAACAACACACACTGTGCCTTGGAGGAGGGAGAGCATCAGGAAGAATAGCTAATGAATGATGGGCTTAATACCTGGGTGATGGGATGGTCTGTGCAGCAAACCACCATGGGACACGTTTACCTATGTAACAAACCTGAACATCCTGCACATGTACCCCAGAACTTAAAATAAAAGTTGAAGAAAAAAAATATATGAGTAAGAGTTATCCCTTTACTCGAAAAGCTCATTCTTACAAGGGCGAGTGTGCAAAGCAAGTAATCACAAGGAGCTCATCCTAGTGGATCAATATTATGTGCAATTAATTGCAAAATGAGGTAAGAAAAGCTATAAATGAGTCATGTTCTAAGTCAGATAATAAGAAAATGACAGTGAACAGCTGGGAGGCAGTGAGTGAGGGGTAGGCAGAAAAACTAGGGAGAAAACATCAGGAAAGGTTTATCAGAGAAGGGAATTATGGTTTCTTAAATTAAGAAATTTCCCAAAGCAGGCCCACTAAATGACTCGCACACCCACTCTTGAAATAATTGTCTGATTCATCCTACAGTACATATATTCACATGGAAAAGCTTGTCTGTCTGCTCATTAATTTGAAACCATGAACCACAAATATTATTTCCTATTAAATAATTCTATGAGGTACTGCAGCCCTTCTAAATATTTCTTTGAGGTTGAGGTTACACTTTCCCAGTCCTACTATTTAGTTTGATTACCCATGAATTTGCTGTCTAACTACATCCCTGGCTTTAAGTCCTCATCAATTAAAAGTCTGAATTACCATAATGAAAATTCAAAGCCCCTACAAGCATTTGTTATGGAGGTTTGGGAAGACAGGCACAGGAAAAGCAAAGCTAAGGCAGAAGAGCAACAAGGAAGAAAATTAAGAAAGACACAGAGACAGAGCGCTGCTGACATGAGCACCTAGTAGTTGACATGGCCACAGTCTGTTTTTTAGCATGGCAACCCTATTTTGAGCACTAAAAATCTTAGAAATAGCTGAACACACAACAAATTCAACAGCAATTGCATTTAGCTCTTCTTTTTTTTTTTTTTTTTTTTTTTGAGAGGGAGTCTAGCTCTGTTGCCCAGACTGGAGTGCAGTGGCGCTATCTCTGCTCACTGCAAGCGGTTAGCTCTTCTTTTATTTAAAATTTCAGAAAGTGCTCATGAAGAGGGTTTTAATGAATTAATTCACTTTCTAAAATAGGGGAAAGGCCACAATTTTACTCATTGTATCAAATAGAAAACATTTCTTGAAATAAAAATTTCTATAAATTAAAATTATTCAATCAAGAAAACTCTTATAAAGTTAAGGTTTAAGATTTGATGTCTTGAAGTGAATGGGACATTATAACTTTTCAGCCCACACTTAGAAACTAAGCCCAATGAGATACTAAAATGACAGACCCAGTGAGGCAGGCTCAGCGCTGGCTCCTCAGGGCCCACAACGTTGACCTAGCTCCAGGCTTCTCATTCAAGGTTCTCCCAAACTGAATCAATGCACATTTTGGTTTCCAGGAAGAAGGGAGGAGTATGAGGGGGCTTTACGGGTAATACAGTGATTCAAATGAAAGTGAGATAAGAAAAGATAAATCGTATTATTTCAAGGCTTAAAACAAACTCAGATATTTCCAAAAAAAACCAAGTATCAACTGAATAAAAACCATCCAGAGACAGGTATACATCTTGATGTTTGGAGACAGCAGTCGTTGAGGAGTTCAGAATACTTTCTGTTTTCCTTAAGCCATTCATGTTAATTGCAAACTAGCCTAGATGCAGAGCAACCAAACAATCACCTGCTCATTCAATGCCAAAATCAAGAACCTTGTGGATCTCAGCACAATAAGTAGACTCTTCAATGGCTATGTTTTGCAGTCTGCAGGTTATAATCTATTAGTGAGCAGTGCAGTCAATTTGATGGGTAAAGACATATTTTTAATAAAATAGAACAGAATATAAAATATCAGTATGCTTTACACCTTGTAAGAACTATTTCATGAACCTCGTTTCAATTATACATGTGAATGGCGTGTGTGTGTGTGTGTGTGTGTGTGCGCGCGCGCGCGCACGCGTGCGTACTAAGCTGCAATGTAAAATGTGTTTCTTATAGTGAATTACAGTGAATAAAGCTTGGAAAACTCTGTCCTAAGATACCAGCCCAATTTACTTTATATCATTCCTTGCTTCTCCTATTCCCCATCACTTGTTGCACTTAGACCTACTCCAACACATCCATGGACATCACCAAAGTAAACATGAGAACAACCGCCATTGTACCTGATTGGTACATGAAAGTTTTGGGGGTGTTAGCCCCAACAGCCAGAATCAAAGCTCAGAAGCTACCTGGAAAAGAAACTGTATGACTAGTGTATTTGAAACACTACAACACTGCTTTCTAAATAGAAAATTCTACTCTTCCACACTGCATGCTGTTTCTAATCTTTTTGCAGACTACTATGGTTTAGATGTAGTATATTATACCAAGACTAGCAGTGCTCGGTGACATGCTATATGACTGGATAAAGCTCTCAGCTAGAAACTTAGGGATCTGGGTTCTAGTCCTTCTCCATTAGCTGGGTTTGATCTTGGACAAGGTACTCGACCTCTCTGGGTTCAGATTCTCTGAAATATGACAAAGCAGGATTGCAGAAGGGTTCTTCCTAGTGAGTGTTCTGTGGAGATACTTCACCAGTCTTGCAAAAGTGGGTCTTTTTTTTTAATTAAGATGTTTATTTTTAAAACTAAAAGAAAACGGTAAACACAATCAAATACATTCAATATCAAATTTTAACATGCTGCAATTACCAGGCAGCCAAATAACCTCATTTTTCATTAAAAATTAAAAGAATTACCTTCAGTTTCTGTATATATTCTGGTAAACATCTCATTCATTAGAAGCCTGTAGCTCTCTCTGCATGGGGGATATGTCTAAATGTGAGCCTGCTCTGTTCAGATATTTGTATAAAATGGAACACTGATAGTCCTCACTCGGGTAAATGCCAGGTGAAGCCTAGGTAGACATGTATAGAACATGCTCTCATATCAGGCACGGCAAATAATTTCAAGTCATACTCTGATAATGGATAATGTCTTCAGGGCTTTGAGTACCTCCTTTCCGATTTTATTTTTTTTTTCATAATGAATGCATGCAGCTAAAAATTTTTAAGATCCAACTCTAATTAAAAATTTTCTAGTACTCCTCTTTCAATCATATGAATTATTTCTCTTTTTTTTTTATGGAGTTTTGCTCTTGTTGCTCAGAGAGTGCAATGGCGTGATCTCAGCTCACCGCAACCTCTACCTCCTGGGTTCAAGTGATTCTCCTGCCTCAGCCTCCCGAGTAGCTGGGATTACAGGTATGCGCCACCACGCCCGGCTAATTTTGTATTTTTAGTAGAGACAGGGTTTCCCCATGTTGGTCAGGCTGGTCTCGAACTCCCAACCTCAAGTGATCCGCCTGCCTTGGCCTCCCAAAGTGCTGGGATTACAGGCATGAGCCACCACGCCTGGCCCCATGAATTAATTCTTAACTGGAAATTATCCTGAGACTGCAAGGATGGCTGTTAAAAAAAAAATCGTTGACATTTAGTAGCAAATACTCATATGTATAAATAAGTAGTTTCACCTATTGAGAAAAACAGAAATAATGCTGAGGGTAAAATTAACATTACCATCCACAATATTAATTTCAAATGTTTGTATGTACAGTATTAACAAAGCCCATTTCAGTTCTATATAACACACTTTGTTTTACTCAATAATTTTATGAGAATTAGTTAATGCTTCGCAACACTGATTTTTGTCGTTATTTTTATAATTAGTACCGACTTAATAATTTATCTTTAAGCACATCACAGGTTTTAAATTACTCCATATTAAATTTCCACAAAACTGTGGAAGTCAACCAACTAAGACTTATTTGTCAATTAAATAGGCATTCATTTCACAAACAGGTATTGAACACTTAGGATGTGTCAGACATTGTTCTAGATGCTGGGGCTATTATGGAAAACAAGACAAAGTCCTTTCCCTTAAAGGGAGAGATAATAAACTGGCAAATAAATAATTTCAAGTGCTAAAAAAGTACATCCCCTTAATTCAGTATATACTGTTGAAATAGCAAGAACCGCAATTACTTTTGCACCAACCTAAAATGAAACAAATGGATGTTAGCTTCTTCACACAGAAAGCGTATGTTATTCCAAGGCTACTGATAAGATTCAGAAATTTGTGAGTAAATTACTGTAAACATACACAGTGCATCGCTACTAAATATATAGTACTAAACGCAGTGAGAATGTATGCCTGTGTGTGCAGTTGTGTATGTGTATACAAATTTGAGAGCTTATTTACAATACAAAGGAAGTTTATTAACAGGATGCCAAAAGAAAAAAAGAAAAAAAAACTGAAAAGATTGATGCACCTTAACTTGACAAGTCTTCCACTAATGAAAAGCAAACAGCTAATTTTCCTCACCCACAGCTAAATGAAACAGGCAAGAAAAGTTGAGTAAGAGGCGACACTGCTCTACCCATACGCAGAAGGCTAATAGAACGTCCAATCTCAAAGAGTCTCAAATTGAAAATGCTGTATGATTTTAAGGAGCGTGATCTGTTTCAAAGCCACCAAAAATACAAGCCTACAAAGATAAAAGACTGTCTGGCCCACTTACAGGCAATATCACAAAAGAGCTGCCTATCAAACTATAAAAGGAAGAAACTGCAAACAGGAAATTGCCCAGTCCCAGCCATGTGCCGCCCCTCCCTTCCTCTCCACTAACTTCTACAAGCAGAAGCAAACACTATTGTTAGATTTACCAAGAAGCCACAGACAAGGATGACAGAACACTAGTAGCTGACATCTAATATATTATTGGATTAATAAATATGTAAAGTAAATGCCTTTATTATTTTGAACCAACTTTTTTGATAATTTTACCTATATTTTAAATGACATTTGTTTAATCTACAGATTTTTAATGTCAGTGTAAAATAGTTCTGAAATCAGAATTTACAGAATTGTGAGTTAAAGGATAAGCAAAATAATATACTTGGTCCAAACAATAAAAACAAAAACAAAATCACAGTTAATTGTCTGGGTATATCAGTGTCCCATGACGTAAACACACACACACTAACCACTTCTAAATAATACTGTTCTGTTAAAATTTCTGTATATTCAGCAGACAGCTTAATGTTCAAAAATCAATAGGTCCATTACCAGCAGTTCCAACTAAGCACATTTATATTCAGGTATGCAGAAGTACTTAATAAAGCATTCTGACATTCTGAGGAGTAACAGCAGGAAAGGTCTATAGACTTCCTTAGTTTTTACAGAAACCTGGACTGATGGGCATGATTTCTAGTAGTCTGTATCTATTGAAACAAATTAAACACAGATAAAATGACTTCATCCTTTTTTTTTTTTTTTTTTTTTTGAGTCAGGGTGTGGGCTGGAGTGCAGTGTTGTGATCATAGCTCACTGTAACCTCAAACTCCTGGCCTCAAGCAATCCTCCAGTCTCAGCCTCCAGGTAGCTGGGTCTATAGGCTCTCACCACTGCACCTGGCTAACTTATTTCTTAATGGAGGCTAATAGCACTTTTCCACTCTTAAATGGTCTAAATATAGGAAACAAATTTAAAAACACAAAGTTTTCAAAAAGTTAATAAATCTATAAAGAAAACTATGAGAATAATCAACCTCATTATTAGTCAAAATATGATTACTAAAACAATGAGGTAGCATTTTTCACCAATTAAATTTCTAAAACTGTAATGTTCATACCCAACATGCAAAGATTATATGAAATTGGAGTATAAACTGGCTTAAGTATAGCAATATGCTCCAAGAGTCTTAAAAACTCTGAAATTTAAAGTTATTTACCCCACTTCTGGAAATCTAAAGACAATAATCCACAAAAAGAAACACTTACAATATAGAAAGAGGTCTGTCACATTATAAAAAATTTTGAAAGAAATCTAAAATGTTAAATAGTATTCTCTCTAAATGAAATATTATTTGGTCACCTGAGTAGCAAAATGGCAAAACATACATAAGCTAAATTTCAAAAGGCTCAAAAAACTACACAGCAATCACACCTAATAAATAGTTCAGGTTTAGAACTGCAGGAAAATTTTTCCACATTTCTTCTACAATGTGGTTACTCCACTTTTTAAAGTTTTTTTTTAATTGTAAGGAAAAAAAGACCCCCATCTTCTCATTAGATTATCCCCTTTTCACAACGGACATTTAAAATTAAATTAAATTAAAAATTTTAAATAACTAGTTTTCTTCCAGCCTCCCTTCACTCCCCTACCACCAGAAAAAGCATCCTCACCGTCACGCTACTCTCCCTGTCCGATGGTTCCTCAGCAACTTGGCCTGCTGGGATTGACCATCTTGGAACCTCCCCTCTCTCCAGGTCTGAACCCAGCCCTCCACACCCACAACAACAGGTAGGGAGTCATTCACCTTAGTATCCTCAACTCTGGGAACAAGCCCTGTTACACGAAAACGCCTCAAAAAAACATTTGTTAGATAAATTCATATTTACCCAATTATACCTATTGCCCACTTTAAACAACTGTTTATCTCTCATCTGTCCCACATTTTAAGCTAGGCATTGTTTATATATATATATACACACACACACACATATTTTATTCCCTAGAGCCTACCATAGTGCTAGGCCGGGCTCATAGTAGCTAAACAAAGATTTACTGAACTAATGAACACCTGACTACAGATCTCACAAATTCATTTGGTTTAAACAGATTATTCCATTAAAATAACATCCTTGGAGAGAAATATACTCATACTTTCCAGTGAATTATACTAAGCAATAATCAGATTAACAACCATATGAGTGTTGTTACTGAGCCAAGGAAGGGTTTAAGTGAAAAATGTTATGGACAAGAGGAAGATGAGCAGACAGAAAGTGGGGAAGTAGCCATCAGATCTTCAGGGAGGTAGCCTAAAGGGTCTACGCACAAAAGTGAGTGATAAGAAGTAGGAGATTGGGTCAGAAAACTTTGTGGAAGGTCACATAGCTTCCCTGCCCAGGGCCACCAGACATTCCCAAGTGCATACAATGTCAGACACTGCACCGATGACACCTTTATATAAATGACCTCCTTCAGTCCTCACCGCCAGTAAAATAGGGTATTATTATGCCTATTTTAAAGATGAAAAAAACAGCAGTTTGGATAAGTTAACTTGCTCAGGGCATACAACTAATAATTGGATTCAAAGCCCAGTGAGCCTGTGGCTATGTTAAAGTCATTGCTTACAACCACTATGCCAGATGGAGAATGGCTTCTTTGCAATTAGTCACAGACTTAGGAGTAGAGTATAACTACTTAGGCCTTAAGTGTAGTCTACAAAATAAATAGCCAACACAGACATGGTTAGACAGTCTAAAAACCTCAGGCTTATTATCCCCAATTCAGACATGACATCTGGTTCAGGATGGTCTCAGTTAATCCACAATGTAGACCTCTAATTTAGCAATGCAAAGACTTAACAAGTAGGTAAGGAAAGTATACAATGTGGCTACCACCTCTGTTTAGCATCCTCCACGTAACAGAAAAAAAATTGTATTTAACTCTGAACTTAATTTTCTAAGCTAAACAGTCACACTTATTTTAACTTCTTCTCATACACATTATTTTCCAATTCTTCAGTTATGGTGACCTGATCCAAATTCTCCTTGACCTTCTTGCCATAGGCCTGCAAAACTGAAAACAATATAGTAACACAGGTACTAGTGAAGACTTGGTCTTTAAGCACATGGCAAGAACCTACTTAATTCATACTCATAATTTTTAAAAGCCATCTTTTTCAAACTCATATCAGAGTGTCTTAGATGCTACAATGATCTAAACATCCTAACTTCAAAACTGCACTGAGTGTTGCCCTGGAAGGCAAACACCTTTCTGACAAAGCTGGTCTCTTCTTAAATCTAAACCCTCCATCTCAAGGAGCACAATGTCACAATGTAGGAGGTGAAAAGATGCTTCACTAGTACAGACATCCCTAAAATGGGTGCCTATCATCTGCTAAGTGTCACTGGGGTCTCCAGTGGCCACATCATTCCAGCAACCCTGGCTTTAAGATCACTGAACATGATGGTCTATATCAGGGTGTCTAATCACTTAGCTTCCCTGGGCCACCACTGAAGAAGAACTGTCTTGGGCCACACATAAAATACACTAACACTAAGGATAGCTGATGAGCTTTTAAAAAAAAAAAATCTCATGTTTTAAGAAAGTTTACGAATTTGTGTTAGGCCACATTCAAAGCCAGCTGCAGGTTGAACAAACTTGGTCTACATTTTATCTCCTTTTTGATCCTTATGACAGTTCTATGAAAGAAAGCATAAAAAGTCTCCCCCACATAGATATAAGGAAATAGAAACACAAAAGCTGTGAAATACCTGAAGTCATTACCTAACAGAGAAACCACAAGTGCCACAAGATGGCACACTCAAAAGTAAGCCATGGTGCTGGTGGCACAACAATTGGAAAGTAGTTAATATCACTGAGCTGTACATTTTAAAATGGTTAAGACAGCAAGTTTCATGTTACATGTATTTTACCACAAAAAAAAATTGGGAAAATACAAATTTTTTTTTTTTTTCTTTTTTTGAGACGGAGTCTCGCTCTGTGGCCCAGGCTGGAGTGCAGCGGCCGATCTCAGCTCACTGCAAGCTCCGCCTCCCGGGTTCACGCCGTTCTCCTGCCTCAGCCTCCCGAGTAGCTGGGACTACAGGCGCCCGCCACCTCACCCGGCTAGTTTTTTGTATGTTTTAGTAGAGACGGGGTTTCACGGTTTCACTGTGTTAGCCAGGATGGTCTCGATCTCCTGACCTCGTGATCCACCCATTTCGGCCTCCCAAAGTGCTGGGATTACAGGCTTGAGCCACCGCGCCCGGCCCCCACAAATTTATTTTTTTAAAAAAAGGCTAGGTAGTGATGTAATTTTGTATACTGGTTACTACCCTTGATCTATGATCTTTACTTTGATCCTGCATCTTTAAAGACCAAAGTTGGCTCAGTCATGACTACAAATATTCTGGTAAAGGGGAAGACACCACTTTATACCTTACGTCCAACTTCATTATTTTCAGTTTCCCATATACTACCTTCTTTCTTCCATGTTTTGTCATCCCATTATTCATTCACTCAAAAGATATTTACAGAGCACCCATTATGTACTAGACACAGCTCTAAATTGATAGTGTTCAAATACTGAAATAGTTGTATAGCAGTCGGTAAATAGCTGCAGCCAACACACCACTCCACTCCACAAAGGCCATCCTAGTCTCTTTGTTGGGATCCACCCCCAACCCCTAAGTCCTAGACTTCCTCCCCATGATTCAGCAAAGCAAGAAGCCTCCAGGACCCTGTCCCAACTTCCAACTCAATAGGTGAATGCCCAGCCTAACCCCTTGTTAAATATTTTATCACCCTCCACACACAGCAACAAACAAAACAGATAAAGTCCTTACCCTCTAGTCTGGGAAAGAGATAATAAGCAAGTAAATGCATAAACAAACAAAGTAATTTCAAATAGTAGCATGCTGTAAAGAAAATAAAGCAGCAAAGGTCTAAAGAATGACTAGGGGTGGAGGTAAAAGGGTAGAAATTGAAAATCTCTCTGAAAAGGTAACATTAGAAAGAGCCAGGCATGCAGAGGTCTGAAGCAAGAACATTCCAGATAGAACAGATATATCAAGGCTCTTTGGTAGGAACAAGAATGGAATTTCAGTTAGAAAGCCAGCATGAGGGGAGCATCTTGAGCAAGGAGACCACAGAGGCAGAAAGGGTCAGATCAGAAAGGATCTTAATGGCTTTGGTAAGGATAAATTTTATGCCAAGATCAGTGAGCAATCACAGATTTGAAACAGGGTAATGATGTGATCTAATTTACAATTTTGAAAGATTACTCTGACAGCTATATGGCAACTAAATTAATGGGAAGCAAGAATATAAAAAGAGACAACATATAAAGCTGTGGTCATAATTCAGGTGAGCAATGATAGTGGCTTGGGCTAGGTGATAGCAACAGAGATGGAAAGATGTATTCTGATTCAATATGTTTTAGAGGTAGAGCTGACCAAACACGAATAAGTATAATGTGGGATCAGCAAACAAAAGAAATCAAAATGACTACTGTCTTTTGATTTAGCAAGCCACTGACGGTAGTCCACTTACTAAAAAGGGAATGACTTGGGAAATAAATACATTTAGGGAGAGAAGGAATACAAACAGAAGTTTTGTCACAATAAATTTGAGGTATCATTTAGACGTATAATACGGAGCTATCAAACAGGGAGCTGAATATTTGATCTTTACAATAATCCTGTGAAGCAGATAAGGAAACTCAGGTATTATCCAAATTTTACAAAAGAAAAAACTAAGGCTTTGAGAAAAAGGTTTGTCTTAGTACAAAATATTTTTATTAGTCAATGCCCCTTAAGAGAGGGCTGATTCCACATTTTAAGAACAGGAACACCTTCACTGTTAAGCACTTCTGTCTGATAAAATATACCTACCTACCCAGCTTGCCTCATGTAAGTCACATGGCTGCTCCGAAGGTAAAGGTCTTTTGTATCCAGAGAAGATTCCCCAGAAAACGGACACTTATCAAACTAGTAAAATTTAACCGAGATATGTTTATAATGCATAGTATTGACTATCTTCTTACAAGACTGTCAACAACTAAATACGTACAGACAATAAAAGAAAGGCATAAAATTCTCTTTAAGGATCCACTGCCAATTTTTAGTTCCATTTGTATTAAGGGTTTGTGTCAAAAAGCCTTCTTGGGAATACAGTTCCAAAATTAGAAAAATCAATTGGGACATGACCAGCTCAAGAATAATCACTTTACACTGCTTCTCAAGACTGTAACTAGTGTGTAAGACAAGCTCATGCTGGACTCAGCACTTCTTCCACCATGCTAGAACTGCTTTTTCCACTTTTGGTTGCTTTAAAGTGGTGGAAACTTCTGCATTAGAAGACATATTTTTATCACAGAGTATTTTATCACAAGCTCAACACATCTATTATAATCCTTTCAAAGTTCTAGAGGCACCCTGCTGAAATGAAGAACCACACTAAACAAAACAGGAAGAATAGGTGTTAAAAAGGAAAGAAGAGGTTGGGTGTGGTATCTCACATCTGTAATCCCAGCACTTTGGGAGGCCAGAGCAGGGGGATCACTTAAGGTCAGGAGTCCTGAAGCCAGTCTGGGCAACAAAGCAAGGCACTGTCTCTACAAAAATAAAATGAAATTAGCTGGGTGTGGTGGCACACACCTGCAGTCCCACCTTTTAGGGAGGGCTGAGGCAGGAGGATCGCTTGAGCACAGAAGTCTAAAAATACACTGGTCTACGATCTCACCACTACACTGTAGCCTGGGGGATAAAGCAAGACTCAGTCTCAATAAATAAATAAATAAGGAAAGAAGAGAGAGAAGATGCAAAGGAGGGAAAAGGGGGTAAAGAAACCAGAAGAGTAGGGCAAACCTGAGGTCCCCAGAATGGCAGGCACGGTTTTGGTGGCTGGAGAGGTTGTGGTGGATGCACAGCTGTATTTTTTTTTTCTTTTTGGGGATGGAGTCTCGCTGAGTCACCAGGCTGGAGTGCAGCGGTGCGATCTTAGCTCACTGCAACCTCCCCTTCCTGGGTTCAAGCGATTCTCCTGCCTCAGCCTCCCAACTAGCTGAGACTACAGGCACATGTCACCACGCCCAGCTAATTTTTGTATTTTTAGTAAAGACAGGGTTTCACCATGTTGGTCAGGATGGTCTCCATCTCTTGACCTCGCGATCTGCCCGCCTCAGCCTCCCAAAGTGCTGGGATTACAGTCGTGAGCCACTGCTTGATCGATATTGACCACTTGATCCGTATTTTGATCAAGGTTATGAAGCCCCTGGTGTGCAGGAAGCGGCTGCAGTGCTGGTGGAGAAGGAAACTTGCAGATACCAACCTACTATGAACTACCTGAGCTACCTGACAGTCCCGAATTATTCTGCTTTTGAAACTGACATAATGAGAAATGAATTTGAAAGACTGGCTGCTTGACAACCAACTGAATTGCTCAGTATGAAACGACATGAACTTCCAGCCCCTTCCTCTGGTCAAAAAAATGGCATTACTGCATGGCAAGAATGTGTAAACAATTCCATGGCCTAGTTGGAGCATCAAGCAGTTAGAATCAAGAATCTGAAACTAATGTCACAGCATGGATGTAATGCCTGGAAAGTATACAATGAAAATCTAGTTCATATGACTGAACATGCACAGAAAGAACTTCAGAAGTTAAGAAAACATATTAAAGATTTAAACTGGCAGAGAAAGAACATGCAACTCACAGCTGGATCTAAATTGAGAGAAAGGGAGTCAAATTGGATATCCATGGTCAGTAAGAATTATGAGATTGAACAGATTATTGCTCAGCTAGAAAATGAAATCTATCAAATTAAGCAGCAACATGGAGAGGCAAACAAAGAAAACATCCAGCAAGACTTCTGAAAAGACAATTTCGCGGGTAGAAAGGCTTTCACAAAAGGCATCTGAACTTTTAATGAACTGTGAAGGACAACAGCAACTTCCCAAAGCCACTGACGTTTAAATGTTTAGAAATCACAGAATGTGTGGGCTGCTGTGGTAATTCTATTTGTATATCTCAACAGAATTAAAATGTCTGGCTTGGTGGTATTTTTACAGCCATTAAAAAAAAAAACCTTTAGGCTTTCAAAATAAGTATGACTTTAGAATAATATTATGTCACAGAATTAATTTTGAGCCATGTGGGTCATGTTTTGTGTCCAAGGATCTTTATTCAAAGCTTTCAACACGTACAGGAAGTTGGAACTTTTGGTTTATGACCTTGTCTAATAAAGAGAGAGTTCTAAACACATTCTTGATTACCAAACAAGACTTCAGAAACACAGTGACCATACAGGAGTCATCGTTACCATCATCATCATAGATAACTGCTACATCAAGCTTCATATGTGCTGAACACTGTTCTGAACACTTTGGGTAGATGAACAAGATGTATATGAATAAAAATCATTTGGTCCTCACAAAAAAAAAAAAAAGACATGAGAAGAGTGGCAAATGACCTCTTCCTGATGGCAATCCTTTATGAGAAAGGATTCACAAATAACATGCTTACAAAGCATCACAAAACCCTGCAGGAAAAACACATTTGTTTATAGGGCTTGAATCCAGAAATTACTACAGTCTCTTTCCATATTTCAATCACGGTGTCAATCATCAATTTCAAATGAGTAGTCATTATCAATGTAAGGTAAAAAAAAAATTCAGCTTACCAGAACTTCACTGAACCTTCATGCTAACTGCCAGCTTTTCATGTATGCACTTAAAATAAAAGTAATAGCCTGGTTGGCACTACAAATAATCTGAGTATTCTAAGAATTGAAAGAAAATGTAGGGGTCATTACATCCAACCCTCTCATTTTGTGGATAAGGAAACAAAATAAAGCTGAGAGAGATAAAGTGCATCATCACAGAGCCCTTCAAGATGAAAAACATGTTTTTCTGACTCTTAGCCACTATTGCTTGTGCTATACCATGCTATCTACAGAGCAAGAAAGATGCAGCCACAAGGGGTAGCCCAAGGCTTTACTGCAGCCACATCAAGGGACAAAAGGTGGGCAGGGCTGGGCACCTGAGTGCTAGAAGCAAGGCCCCAGCCCGCAGCCTGGCTGACAGCCTGCCACTCTTCTCAGCCTGCACCCTGCAACAGCCGACAACTTTTCCAGCAATACTGCTGGGCTTTTTCCCCCGAGAGCTTTTGGGTTGATGGGGCAGAGTTTGAGGTATAGTAGCTGGCGCCCTCTTCCCAAAGTCCTTAGAATAAGGCCCTTGAAAAGTCACTCAGCAGGGTTGCTTCCGCGGCTTCAGAGGAGCACGACCCCTCCCCAAGGATGAGGGGAAATGACACCTCTCTGCTCCCTGCCTTTAAACAAGCATATTCCCAACTGGTTCTCATACATATCCCTGCAAGTGTGTTTTAGCCCTGATGGTTTCCGCTTTCTAAGCTTTTGCTCGGCCACAGCATATATAGAAAATACCAGAATCACCATTCTAAAACTCCATAGCATGGTCATGTGGAATTCATACTGACATGTTAGTGACTGCGGAGAACAAAATTTCTAACTGAAATTAGTTTGGGTAAAGTCTTATGTAGTTATTAGGGAAGCTATAATATATGCAGGATTTATATTGTTTGCCTACTGCAAACAATTGTATAAATGAATGGATTGATAAAAATAATAACAGTCCTCCCCTGTGCAATCCAGGATTTCCTCTTCTCCCAAAAAATGAACACTTCAACAGTCTTTTAAAATCTTCCATAATACCATATTTCATTCATTTAAACATACATATACACACACATATTTTTTTTTCCTAGAAATGTCCTTGGTCGGTATTATTTTTATTAAAACACCTATATAACTGTGGAATTCAAGCTACATATTGCAGTTCCAAGATTCTCTCATTAACCAGTAGAAAAGAAAATCCAAAGAGTAAACATCCCACCACTGCTAGTCCATACTTCCCACTACAGGTCAATTCCCAAACTGCTAATAATCTCCACCATCTCTCAATCCCACTGAAAAACTGGTATGGATTTTCTTTGACAGTGTTAGCATTTCACTGGCCTGATTATAGAAAATAATCATGAAGAAGGTACTTACTGCATAGGCACCTATCAAAAATGCTGCATTTGCTCTTTTCCGTTGGTCAAAACAGGTGTAGTGCACTATTTTCTTTCTTGACAAACTGTATGACTGGAAAGAGGAGATAAAAAAAAATAGGGTAACCACAGAGACAATATTAACATATACAGAAGGCAAACATCATCTCTTAACCTTCAAGATGTGCCACAACCCATAAAATTTAACAACTTTCAACTTTAATTGCTATGGCATTTGAGGGTTAGAGAATTACTAGCTCAGACCTTGTACAGCCCAATCATAATGTAAGAATCAACAATATAATTAATATCTTTCTCTCCAAGAAAAGAAACTAATATGGTGGAAAATAATTAAATTATCGGCATCTCTATTACGAGGAAACATTTTTGATGATTTATTCTTAATCTTCTACAGAAAGTCTCTTCACCCTTTGTTACCCTCTACATGCCAGTCCCACTCCCAGGAATGTTATCTATAGTTTTCATATAACACAATTTTTTTAAATGTCAACCAGTCTACTGTGATCTCTAAAAAGTCTTATTTTTAAAGACCAATATTAATATTTTCTTTCTGGGATGTTCTGTAACAACCCCCTTTTAATATCTGAAAATACATGGTTAATGGAAAAAGACCATTAAAAAATTACATCAGCAAACATCTTAATACAACACATTACAATAGCCATCCATTAAATTCATGAATTCAAACAGTTATTAAGCACCTGTTATATGCCAGGCAATATGCTGCATGCTCAAGTATTTAACTAAGTTCAAAATAATCAACATGGCATGTTGTACACATGCTAAACATGAAAAAAATGACAAAAAGATCTTGTAAAATGAAATCAAATTATTAATCAAAACTCAAATAAGTATAAGACAATGGGAACACAATGCAACTCAATGAAATCTGCTTGATTTCTTCACTTTTCAAAATTTATGTATTTTAACAATTGATTTTCGAAATATAGGTACATAAACCATCTTTAATGGGCTAGCAAAAAAAAAAAAGACAGGCACAAAAGTACATTTCAATATTCGTCTATAAATTCACATTGACTATAAAAGCAGCTTTTTCCATCTTATAAATTGACTACAACACACAGAAAATCCCTGCTTTTAGAACCTCTTTTAAAAAGGTAAATAGAGCTCAACTATGTACTTTTCTTGATCCTGCTATTGTCTACGAGGAAAAAAAAAAAACCTCTTCCATCTCTGAAGCCTGTTCTAAGACAAAACTGCAACACTCTGGCTTTATCATGTAACCACAGAAAGGGTATCCCTCCAATGAGCCAAGAAATCTTCATCACTCCAAGTCAGACATTTCTTTTATAACCAAAAATCATATATATATATATATAAAATTTTTTTTTTTTGAGACAGAGTCTCGCTTTGTCACCCAGGCTGGAGTGCAGTGGCATAATCTCAGCTCGCTGCAACCTCCGCCTCCCAGGTTTAAGCCATTCTCCTGCCTCAACCTCCCATGCAGCTGGGACTACAGGCGCCCACCACCACAGCCGGCTACTTTTTGTATTTTTAGTAGAGACGGAGTTTCACCACATTGGCCAGGCTGGTCTCGAACTCCTAGAATCACATTATCTGAAAATAGTAGTACCCTCTTATCTTTTACCTTTTTTTTTTTTTTGAGAAAGGTCTTGCTCTGTCACCTAGCAACCAGGCTGGAGTGCAGTGGCATGATCTTGGCTCACTGCAGCCTTGACCTACTCGCCTCAATCGATCCTCCCACCTTGGCCTCCTGAGTAGTTGGGACCACAGGCACATGCCACCATGCCCAGCTAATATTTGTATTTTTTGTAGAGGTGAGGTCTTGCCATGTTGTCCAGGCTGGTCTTGAACTCCTGGGCTCAAGCAATCCACCTGCCTTGGCCTCCCAAAGTGCTGGGATTACAGGCGTGAGCCACGATACCCGGCCAGTAGTGCCCTTTTTATGAAACTTTTAAAAATTAGTATGTGAGGACAGGCCTGGTGGCTCATGCCTGTAATTCCAACACCCAAAGTGAGAGAAACACTTAGGGCAGGGAATTTGAGACTAGCCCAGGCAACATAGCAAGACCTCATCTCTACAAAAACACTGGGTAGGAGTATCACTTAAGCCCAGGAGATAGAGGCTGCAGTGAGCCATGATCACACCACAGCCGTCCAGCCTGTGCAACAGAACAAGAATTTGTCCCAAAAACAAACAAACAAAAATCAAACAAAAAAAAATAGTATTTGACTCAAAGAAAGTCTCTTATTGCCAATGCCCTTATTTCCTGACAGGTTTATACAGATACTCCTATGAAATAAAGAGAGAAAAAAGGCACAGCATTTAATTCAGCTCAGTTGAGTTGATGTGTTGAAGTTACCTAGGGATGTAAAGGTTACAACCAATGGTGCTGACACTTGATTCCTCATTTTCTTAATTTGGGACTACTGACTGCCTGAACATTTGCTTTTTCTGTTTTATTTCATTGTCTCATTGTCTGTTGGGTGGTTGGTTGGTTTTGCCACTTATTTGTTCTCCATCAATAAGTTATGTTTGATTTACCAAAAAGGAAATAAAGTCTCTTCAGACCTAAGCATCTCCCATCATCTCTGAATTGCAAATATCTAAATACTGCCTTACACAGGCCAGGCTCTCAATAAACATGAGTCAGACTGAGCATAGGGACTCAACGCTTTCCTGGCTCCCAGCCTCTCACTATTTATGTTTCCTAATTCCCTAAAATACCTGTGGGGAAGAAAATATCAACAGTCTATCTTCAAGTCTGGATTCGCTTTTTTGATGCTCTTTTCTACTAAGAATTTAGGTTTTATGACAAACTACTGCTATTGTTTAATAATGTGAAACTATTTATTTTACAAATCTACTTGCTGAAAGGGACAAGTCATAGTGCTGTTCTTTCATCACTGATGCTGATTTCTTCCTTGGGTTTTTTTGGAGGGGGTTGAGGGGAGTAGAATCTTTTGTGTTTGCCTGGTTTTGTTTTATCTCTCTCTCATTCTAAAGTATATAGAATACAGAGACTTATCCTGGAACATGAACCATAAAACTAAAGGACAGAATTCTGAGGAAGACTTTCTTTTCACTGTATAGCTATAAATATTCTTTAAGTAAATATAATACAAATTAACACTTTAAATATTTTAGAAGAATGTTTAAACTTTATAAGCTTCCATAAATTACATCAGATAAAGAATAGTCTTCACAAAATCTTCCTAGAAACTTTATTTAAAAATATTTCCTATGAGAAACTGCCCACAGGAAGCAAACATAACTGACTTTTTTTTTTTTTTTTTAAAGCTTTCTGCCTGATTTTTAGGAAAATGTTTAAAGCTGCTAGCATTTACTTTGCTTAGATTATTTTTGGAATTCAGTTTCCTCAGTTAAGTTTCAAAAGCACTCCAACCAAGAAATGATTTCCTGCTTAGTGAAGCTTGGCCAATATCTCCAAGGCCAAATCACTGAGAGTGGAGTTCTCTCACTCGAGGAATCAAAAGAATTCAAAGTGAATGAGAGCAGAGAACAATCTGCTAATCTCAAAATTAGACCTTGTCCTAATTTCCTAATTAATTTCCTAATTAATCTAAAATTTGCTAATCTCAAAATTAGGCCTTGTGCTAATGTCCCTTCCTTTTCACAACTGGGCCTCCCTCTTACGGTCATCCTGGCCCATGGTTTTATACCAGTAATGTTGTTCAACAGAGGAGACATTTTGGTATTGGAATAAAAATTTGAGGGATAACAACATATTTTGTCAATTTTTTAGCTGATGTTTTATATGAGTGGGCTGATTTAAAAAAAAAAAAAAAACTCTTTAATGTTTTTCCCTCTCAAATTTTAAGCACGTCCCCCACTTAAAAAATACTATTACATAATCAAAGCACCCTAGAAGAAGCAATACTAACACCCAGTGGAGACACTGATGACTGAAGTACCTGCTATGGAACATTAACTTCTCTTTTGAGATCTTTCATGGAAGAACTTTACCATGCAGACAAAGTCACAGTTTGGGGACAATAGGTCAGGACTCTATGTATGAGCCCAGTCGATGTTTTCTCAGATTCTGCCCTAATATCAGGAGAATATCATGCCTCTAAATTGGACAGTGGCCTCTTCCTTACTCCGGTCTGTCTCCTCTGTAGCTCGGACCACAGGAAGGTGTCACCACGCCTGGCTCATTTTTGTATTTTTAGTAGAGATGGGGTTTCACCATGTTGGCCAGGCTGGTCTTGAACTCCTGACCTCAAGTGATCTGCTCACCCCAACCTCTCAAAGTGCGGGGATTACAAAGCAAATACCCTTCTGAACTTTCTAGACTGAAGTGGACACAGCCAGCCCTCTATAATAACCATAAACAACGGCTTGCATTTATTGCTCACTTGTGACATTTCACCATTTCCCAAAGCAATAGAAATGGCACCAGAGGGGTCTAGTTTAATCAGACACATAATGTCTCCCAGACTAGGGGTCCTGGGCAAGGCTAAAATATAATGAGCATACTGTGTTTTACAAGGAGAACATAAGCCCAGAGCCAGAGAGGGCCTTTGAGGAACATTTACACGGTAAGAGTAGTAAGCAGGATCAATCCAGAACTTTCTCATTGAGCCTGATAATTTGTCTAAATCTTAATTGTGAGGCCATAACAAGTTTCATGCTTCAGAATTTAAATAATTCTCAGGTTGAACTGGTCAATAGTACTAAGATTTTTCAGAAATAACTAAATCTAACTCTAAATTGTATTATATTATTATTGTATTGTATTTCATTCTTTTAACAGATTGGTTCAGAATCACCTGCAGGGCTTATATAATAAAACACAGAATGCTGGGTCTCACCTCCAGAATTTCCGATTCAGTAGGGCCTGAGAATTTACATTTCTAACAGGTTTTCCAGTAATGCTGACACTGTTGGTCCAGACATCACACATTGAAATCCACTACTCTAAGAAATGGCTAAATTTTGGAGAAGCACTACCTAAACATGTACCTGGTTCCACCAATGGGAATCTTTTATATGGAAGCTAAAACGCTGTCCATCTGGTCAAGTTGTCCCCAAAGAACTCTACATTCTCTTAAAAAGGAATTCTAAATCATGCAATAAGCCTTTTAAAAGCATTTTACAAAAAACACATTTCCCCAGATTCCTCAGCAAACCTTATTACAATTTGTAAATTCATGCATTCCAGGTGATAACACTTTAGGAACAAGTCCCTTCAATGATTCCATAATTAAGCTGCCTTAAATGTCATTATTCCAGAGGTTCCAAATTCAGACATTCTCAGGTGCCAAGAATCTGAAGTGGGGCAGCTGGTAAACAAGAAAAGCATTCCCTATCCAAAGCGCACTGAGCTCCAACCTGCTGCTCATGAGGGAATCTAGGTGCAGAATGGTCAGATACTGCAATATTTCAAAAAAGTCAAAAGGGAAGGTTTCATAAACTACAGATATTGGCTATGAATTAAAGTTTTTTAAACAGTGTTTATGCTCAAGAAAACATGTCTGTGGACAGAATGCAAGCCACAGGTGACCAATTTGCTAAATCTGGGTGCCAGCATACTGCTGCTGAAGAAGATTCTATGGGTTCCATCAGCATGAATTGAGCAGCTGTTGTGTGTCAAACACATGGCTGAGCAATGCAGTGACAAGGGGAGAAGAAACCCACTCTCTAACCTCAAAGGCTAATGAATATTTAATGCAAAATATTGGCCAAGGCTTATTACAGAGGAGAATAACTGTATAGGGATGCATTTACAGCACACAAGGACCAATAAAATGATACTAATTACAGGTACAGTAAGTGTTTCATTTAACAAGGCAAAAAAAATAGTAGATAAAAGGTGGAATTTAGTATTGACTATCTATCAATTAACATAATCAAACCTACAGAAATTTCTGTATTGCTTACCTGAGAGTCAAAGTTTTGCCCCTGTTATGTAAATCATAAGTGTATATCATAAATACTAAATGTACTTATAAACCAAAGTACAATGACTGCTATGATAGAACAATACAAATTAAGATAAGGGTATTGACCCCAGACATTTTCCATCTTGGAAAGAAAAGCTATGTGAAAGGTGATATTCTAGTGGGATAACACCTTGCAAAACACAAGCCACAGCAACTTGGAGAGAGAAAAAAATAATGACAAGCTGCACAAATAACAAATAGCTCAGGCTACGCTCGGATTATGGCAACAAACACAAATCATGCACTTATTCAGCTTCAGTCAGGAAAGCACAAACTACTTAACCATTCAATAACAAAAGGTGATACAATTAGGCTCAAAGCCAAAGGCAAAAAGGAAAAAAAAGAGTTAATGGTCAATTTAAAGAAACACAGAAAAGTAAAATCTTCAAGTTATTTGGTTAGAACGCTGTGTTTAATTAAGCTGTATGAATCAGTCTGACTGAGCTAAGGAAGACATTAGTGCAGCCTGGATGAGATGCTGTTTAATAAAAATAGAGCCCATGCACCTCCTAAACATGCAAGTTCTGTCAATGATCATGGTCACATTAAGGAGATCACAGCACAGAGACCGCAATGACCAAGGCATCATTCTCTTACAGGTGGCTAGGCTAGACCAGTAATGGCCGCAGCAATCAGCATCTCCATAGCAATCAGTGGTCATCTCACTGCAAAAGCGATAAAATGAGCAGGTCTTCCTGTGAGCAGCCATGACCTTTACAAGTTTTACCTCCAACTTTCTCAGGAAAGGAATACTCTGGAAAATGTTCTTTGGCTGTACAAAACAAAATACGGTTTATGTTTTTATTTAGTGCCAAGATGAAATAGATTGAATCATTCCTTTAAAAAGAAAAAGGTGTCTCTGTGTGGCCCATTTTGTTACAAACCCAACACATTTCATTAATGAAATAGCACATTTGATTAAAGCAGAAGTCAAAATGTCAGAGAAAAGTTCCTCATAAAGATGATTTGATCGTGTTAATAATCAATAATTGAAGGCCTGTGGGATTCTCTATAAACGGGGTTCTTCCTGCCTGAGGATTCCTAACAGGCATAAGTGTTTCTTGCCTTGCAAACTCTGTTTATGCTCGCTCCCATGGGAGATGACATTGCTCTGGAGCCCCTAGAACCTCTTTAAACTACATGAACTATCTCCAGAATGTAGCTTGCTTTTCTTCCCTACAAACCCAAGAGCCAGAAACAGAAGAGAACCACATGAAGAAATCTCAACATGTTTTTGTAGTTATAATAGGGTGGTCTAGTCATTATATCAAAAGAGTTCTTGTGTATATAACCACCTGATATGGTGGCAGGTGCCTGGTTTCCAGGATAGGATTATGGCACTGATTCATTCAGCAACAAGGACATTCCCTAAGCCCCACCATCTGCCAGGTACTTCCAATGCTTCAGTATAATCGTTGGTTTCATCATGACCACCCCCTTCCCCTTTTACCCTGAAAGGGCTATGTGGGATGTTTTGTAAATTTAAAATTACATTTCTGTGACTATTCCCTTAATCCTTTTTTAAAACAGTCCTCAAGATTACTGTAATTATCCTGTTGATTCATAACAGCAGGTATTAAAAAAAAAGAAAAAGCACTGCCCTAGAAAATGTCCCCTTTTCTCAGAGATTTTTTTTTTCTCCAAGCTGAGGTTTTATTTTTCTCAGAGGAAAATGAAATCAATAATTAAAACTGTATTGATGGCCAAGCACAGTGGCTCATGCCTGTAATCCCACCACTTTGGGAGGCTGAGGCAGGAGAATAGCTTAAGCCCAGAAGTTCAAGACCAGCCTTATCAACGTAGTGTGTCCCTGCCTCTACAAAAACTGGGAAGAAAAAAAAAAAGTTAGCTGGGTGGGGTACAGCAGTGCACACCTATAGTTCCAGTTAGTCAGTTGACTGAAGTGGGAGAATCATCTAAGCCCAGGAGTTTGAGGCTGCAGTGAGCTATGACCGCACTACTGCACTCCAACCCAGGTGACACAGTAAGACCCCATCTCAAAAAAAAAAGAATAGATTGAGGAAGGTATTCAGTTTTTTCAAAATATCACAACTTTGTCTTTTGTTAGTAAAGTCTTCTTTTTCAGAAGACGTTAGCCCAGTGTTCTTAGCATTGTCTGTGTCAAGGATCCCTCTGAAAACCTGAAGAAAAGCCATGAATCCTCCCAGAAGAAAAATGTAAATGCATACAAAATTGTACATATAATTTCAAGGGTTTATGGATCCCTTGAATTACCAGAATAATAATTCCGGCTCTAGCCTATCAATCATTGATGACATTTAACATTAAATAGCGTACACAGTTTAACAAGTTGTTCTCACTTCAATGCATCTTCCCTCTTTTGATTGCTTCCCCTATCCTAGAGGAAATACCAAAAAGTAACCTATTACTGCCTAAATCCTAGTACTGACAATTTTTTAAAGCAGTTTAAATAAGCAGCAGGTTTTTCGTTGGTGATGATGCCTTTTATGTTTGGATTTTTAATCTAAGCATACATTTGATGGAATAATTTTCCATTCTAATTGACATAATTAAAATAAGGCCATTGGGAATAGAATGCGTATGGACACATACACACAAAAATAGCGATAAATCACCACCTCAAATCATCAACTGGAAAAAAACACCTTCTCATTTCAAAAATGAGAAATTTGGGATTGGAATAAAATGTACAGCAAAATATTACCTATCTATATAAAGCATAGAATAAGGAAGAAAAATCATACAAGCTTTCTTGGAAGGAATAAAAATTTCCAAACTAAAAAATGAAATGTGCCTAAAAGAATTGGGAAATCACACAAGAAAAGAATTCTAAGAAGTTGTTACTGGTTAACACAGTGTGAAATTACTCAGAGAAGTAAAGGAGTTTGAGGATCCAGCAAATGCCATCAGATTCGGCATTTAAGATGCTATTAGAGCAGTTTCAGTAGAGTAGGGAAGGCAAAAGTGAGATAACAAAGAGCTAAGAAATCAGCGCACAGGAAGGATGGAGGCAGGCTCTTCTTCTGCAACCTCTGGAAGCAAAAGGAGAAAGGGGGATCTGCAAATAAAGGGGACCATGACAAAGTCAAAAGACGTCTCTGTGTGTCTGTTGTCCCTGCACTGGGCACTGAGAACACAAAGATATATTATACCCCCCACCTCCCACCCTCTAGGAGGTCATAGTCTAGCGAGAATGACAGGTGAAAACAGGTCATCACAATTCATCAAGGATAGAGAGCTGCACAGAGAATTATGGGAAAACAAGGGAGGCACCCTCAATCCAGTCCAAAAGGACAGGAAGATGCTTCCTAAAAGGTGGTGGCTGGACAAGGTATTAAAGAATGAAGAACTATCAAGCCAGAGGGTAAGGGCATCCCAGTCAGACTGGTCTTCATGAGCAAATGCATGGAACAGCCGGTATGGCAGAGTAAAGTGCAAGGCTGGGAGTGGCAAGGGTACTGCTGCTTCCCAGTAAATTAGTGCATGAAATCATCCACTGGGAAGACACCAAGGGTGAGAGCTGACAAGGCAGAAAGACAAGAAAGCAAAGTACCCAAGACCTTACTGAAGTAAGTGACCATGGGCTGCCGGCAAGAGACATCAGCAGGGTGCCAGTGGACTGAGAGAACAGGGAGACTGAAAGTCTAGCAATCCCAGTAGTGTGAGAGGGACAGAATGTGCAAGGTGAGTAACAAAGGCATTTTCCAAAGGGGAGAATCTGGAGTCTGGGTTCCTGGAAGTGAAGCAGACAGAATGGCCCTAACCTTTACAGGAATGAAAGAGGCAGAGAAGCCTCAAAGTTAGCGTGGGACACAACAAGGTGAGGTAGCTGGGGCAATGCGAAGAGTGAACAAAGGGTGACTGTAAACCAGAGGCTATGGTTGCTACCGAAGGTGGAAAGAAGGACAGGAAAAATGCAGTTGAGAGCCATGAAATCTAGCACTGACTTTACCTGCTGCATTGGGCAAGTCACACACCTTTCCCAGGCCTCCCTTTCTGAGTCTTGCCTAAATGGTCATTTAGATTCCTAAAATTATATTGGACAGCTTTCCCATATAGAAACAACAGCTTTAAGGCTGAGAAGCGGGTGTTCATCAATTTTGTAGAAGAATTGTCTTTATTATATTCCCTATCAGAATTCACAAATGTTACATTGGTAACTTTATTATGTATAGGACTTTAAAATGTACAAAGCTTTTACATATTGATACACTTTGGATATTTGTCCTCTCCAAATCTCATGTGATCCCCAGAGTTAAGAGGTGGGGCTTTGGGTCATGGGAGCAGATCCCTCATGAACAGCTCAGTGCCATTCTGAGGGGATTGAGTGAGTTTTCACTCTTAGTTCCCCCAAGATTTGGTTGTTAAAAAGAGTGTGGCACCTCCCTCCCCTCTCCCTTGCTCCCTCTCTCGCCATATGACATGACTGTTCCCCTTCACCTTCTGCCTTGAGTGAAAGCTTCCTGAAGGATTCATCAGAAGCAGATGTTGGTGCCATACTTCATTACAAAGCCTGTGGAACTGTGAGCCAAATAAAACTCTTTTCTTTATATATAAATTACCTAGCCTCTGGTATTCCTTTGTAGCAAGGCAAAACAGACTAAGACACATATATTTTCTAATACAATACTAACCACCACCCCGTGACAGTTCTATAATTCCTGTTTTACGGATGAAGAAACTAAGATTCCACAAAACTGAAGCAATTCCAACTTTGGATTGGTCCAGTAAATCTTTTTCTCCTAATTAGAGATTCTATTTAGTATGCTTCATTGAGATAACTCACGACTTATCAACATTTGAGTTTTTAAAACGCAATCATTCAGCAAGTAATACAGTGCCCATTAATTGTCCTAAAGCTACATATTTCATTCCAGACATCCAACAGATTACTTTACCACTAAAATGAACCACGTGGAGTTTTAATAAAGTTTAAACTTTATTAAACTTCCATAATGTTGAAACAAAGCATTATAAATGAAAGCAAATAGAAACAAGTTTACATACATACACTTACCATACTGTTCAGTGTAGAAAATGGTAGAAAAAACTCAACCCATCTAATCTCGTGCAACTGCTATGAGTAGAACACTGAGTCACACCAGTGATTTTACTTTCCTGATAATGACTCCTTTCTCTTTGGCTACCCTAGATAGTACTCAGTTCCCAGATTAATTATAACACCCAATTCATTCCAACTACATATTAATGACTAATCAAGACAGCAAAGAAATTCCTTGGTCTTCAAAAGAAAAAAATAGACTTCCATTATTTATTAATTTCCTTTTCTTGTTTATTCAGCCATTAAAAGTTCATTTTATTTAAAAAGGATATTATTTACTTCCTTGGTGATTGCAAAAACCTCTATTTTACTTTCTAAAATACGGGTTTCTTTTCTGAAAAACAGATCTGGCTTAATTAAAGGAATTTACATGTATCTTTTCAAGTCAGACAACTTTATAAGTTAATTCCTATAAAAGTTGAGTAAAACAGATTTTATTGGGTTGGTTCAAAAGTAATTGTGGTTTTTAACATTAAAAGTAATCGTAAAAACCACAACTGCTTTTGCACCAACCTAATATGTTATATGATTATTGATTATTTTTGGTATAATTCCATATCCACCTCTCACTTTGAAATCAATGGCAAAACTTCAAATTCATAAGGATACAACATATTCTACAGGAAATTCTCCATCAGACTGTTTTTTATACCTAAGTTCATTAAAAACCAATCAAATCAAAAGACAATCACAGAACAGTTAACATGTCCAAGGCATTGTACTATGTAACACTAGTAACATTTTACCCAGCAGAAAGAGTAAAATACCTGAGCACTATAATTTATTATTTACCCTTAAGAGTCTGCTGTATAGCATTTTGTCTTTCAAACTGAAATCGTTAAGATCTTCATTTACAAATTGGAAGAAAAAGAGATACATATTGCTTTCTGTGTGATAAAATAAGTTTACTAAAACTAGGTATATAGATGAGTTTCCTCATATGCTTGAAGAAGAAAAAAAAAAGCCACATGTCAAAATCCACATAAAAGTACAGAAAATGAAACCAGATACCCATGTGAAATCAAAAATATAGATGAATACTAAATGTATGACCAGAATGCTATCATCTCAGGTAAAATTCCATTCTCTGTCGCTGCTGGTTCATCAATCTCACTTGGCTGTTAACTACACAGAACATTTAAGAAACATGCAAAAAATTTCAATCTTGACCAAACAGAAAATGTTATGCACACAGCTCCAGCCATGATGAGCCCTTTTCATCACTTGGTAACAGGGTCTACAGGCATATCTGAAAGTTTCAGAAAAATTATCCTAGGAGGGAATTTGATAGACTCATTAACAACAGCCTAAAAGGATTTGTGCTTTCTTTCTTAGATCACTATTCCTGTGACTTCATTCAGCTCATATTGCAACTCATTCTGAAAACTGAAAGAGGTTAGCATGTCCTTTGTGGTATAATCAGGAGGATCACTTTCAAATTCTAGGTGAACTACTCACATAAATTTCCAGAGATCAAGATCATCTGACTAAATATTGCATGCACACCAACCCCACTGAGCAGACCCTATGGTTCAAATATTTTGATTCCAAATTACAAATATCACTACAATACTCACTTTTAGTTTCTTGTTTAGTTTGCAGCAATATCTGTACACCATTGCCAAGTTCAGCGGTCCAAAATCTGCATAGAAACTAAGATAAAAGAAAAACAAAAAAGTTAGTATTTAGTAAAAGTATAATTTTCAGTAACATCAATGTTCATCTTTAATTTCATTAAATTTACAATCAAATTTCAATTATCTTATAACCAATCTGATCCATGGTATAATCCAAATAACTAATGGTTTCATCCTAATGCCCTCTAGTTACTCTAACTAGTCTCTATTTTAACAGGGAACCAGTGGCTGGGCGCGGTGGCTCACGCCTGTAATCCCAACACTTTGGGAAGCCAGGGCAGGCTTGTGTCTTTATAGCAGCATGATTTATAATCCTTTGGGTATATACCCAGTAATGGGATGGCTGGATCAAATGGTATTTCTAGTTCTAGATCCTTGAGGAATCGCCACACTGTCTTCCACAATGGTTGAACTAGTTTACAGTCCCACCAACAGTGTAAAAGTGTTCCTATTTCTCCATATCCTCTCCAGCACCTGTTGTTTCCTGACTTTTTAGTGATCGCCATTCTAATTGGTGTGAGATGGTATCTCATTGTGGTTTTGATTTGCATTTCTCTGATGGCCAGTGATGATGAGCATTTTTTCATGTGTCTGTTGGCTGCATAAATGTCTTCTTTTGAGAAGTGCCTGTACTTTTTAAAATCTCTCTCCCCTTCCCTTTCATCCTGTATTCCAAGAAAGACATTAGTCTTCATAAAGCCTCAGTTCTCACATATCCTCCCACTATTCAAAAATGTTTAATAACCCTATAATGGCCTCTCAGTGTTCAAGTAAAAGGAAAAGTTGCACATGGTTCACTTTAAATCAAAAAGTAGAAATAATTAAGCTTAGTGAAGAAGGTATATTGAAAGCCAAGATAGCCAAAAGCTAGGCCTCTTGATCCAAATAGCCAAACTGTGAATGTAAAGAAAAAGTTCTTGAAGGAAATTAATAGTGCTACCTCAGGGAACATATGAATGATATGAAAACAAAATATCTTTATTGCTAATATGGAGAAAGTTTTAGTGATCTGAACAGAAGATGAAACCAGCCACAACATTCCCTTAAGCCAAAGCCTCATCCAAAGCAAGGCCCTAATTATCTTCAATTCTATGAAGGCTGAGAGGTAAGGAAGCTGCAGAATAAAAGTATGAAGTTAGCAGAGGTTGGTTCATAAGGTTTAAGATTTATGGGAGCAGGTCAACATATTAACATTCACAGGAGTTTGGAAGATGTTGATTCCAACCCTCATGAGTAACACTGAGGGGTTTAAGATGTCAGTGATGGAAGTAACTGCAGATGTAGTGGAAATGGCAAGATAACTAAAATTAGAAGTAGAGCCTTATTGCTGAATTCTCATAATAAAACTTGAATGAGGAGTTGCTTCTCATTCAACTTTATCACGCTCACACGTTTTGCTCATGAATAAGCAAAGAAACTGGTTTCTTAAGATGGAATGTACTCCTGTTCAAGATGCTGTGAATATTGTTGAAATGACAACAAAAAATTTAGAATGTTACACATACTTAGTCAATAAAGTAGCAGCAGGGTTTGAGAGGAATAACTCCTATTTTGAAAGCTCTACTTTGAGTTAAACACTATCAAATAGCATCTCATGCTACAGAAAAATCTTTCATGAAAGGAAGAGTCAGTCAATATGGCAAAATTTCACTGCTGTCTTATTTTAAGAAATTGCCACAGCCACCCCAACCTTCAGCAACCACCACCCTGATCACTCAGCAACCATCACATTCGGGCAAGGCCCTCCACCAGCAAGAAGATTACAACTTGCTAAAGGCTCAGATGATCATTAGCATTTTTTAGCAATAAAGTATTTTTAGTTAAGGTATATACATTTCTTTCTTAGACACAATCCTATTACACACTTAATAGACCACAGTATAGCATAAACATAATTTTTATATGTACTGAGAAACCAAAAAAAACTTGTGTGACTTGCTTTATTGCAGTATTTGCTTTATTGCAGTGGTCTAGAACCAAACTTGCAATATCTCCATGGTATGCCTGTGTATAAATACGCACCTACCAGTATTGATTAAGGCAACCTTTTTTCTATATAAGAGATTTTCTTATCCTTAGGTTAATGGAAGCAAAACTTCTGACTAATATACCTTGTTTTTCTACTTGAATATGAATATTGACACTGGTAGAATTTAAAGTTAAATTTGGGATTTTTAGCTATAGTTATTTCAGCTTTCTAAACTCACTTTGAATAAATTTTGAGAAAGCAAAAATAATTCAAGTTAGCCACAAAAATCCTCAACAAACCAAATCCAGCAGCACCTCAAAAAGTTTATGCATCACAACGAAGTAGGCTTCATTCCTGGAATGCAAGGTTGGTTCAGCATATGCAAATCAATAAATGTGATGCACCACATTAACAGAATTAAAATTTTAAAAATGTGATCATCTCAAAGACACAAAAAAAGCTTTTGATAAAATCCAACATCCATTCATGATAAAAAAAACCTTAACAAACTGGGCATCAAAGGAACATACCTCAAAATAATAAGAGCCAACTATGACACACCCACAACCAACATCATACTGAATGAACAAAAGTTGGAAGCATTCCCTTTAAGAACTGAAGTAAGACAAGGATGCCCACTCTTACCACTCCTATTTAACATAGTACTAGAAGTCCTAGCCAGAGCAAGCAACTAAAGAAAAAATAAAAGGCATTCAAATAGGAAAATAAGTCAAACTATCTCTTTTCACTGACAATATAATGATATAGCTAGAAAATCCTACTGACTCTGCCAAAAGACTCCTGGAACTGATAAACAACTTCAATAAGGTTTCAGGATACAAAATCAATGTACAAAAATCAGTAGCATTTCCATACACCAATAATATTCAAGCTAAGAGCCAAATCAAAAATGTAATCCCAGTTACGATACCTCAAAAGAACTAAAATACCTAGGGATACATCTAACCAAGATGAAAGATCTCTGCAAGGAGAACTACAAAACACTGCTAAAAGAAGTCATAGACAACACAAATGAAAAAACATTCCATGCTCATGTTATTGGAAGAAACAATATGGATAAAATCACTACATTGCCCAAAGCAATCTACAGTTTCAACACTATTCCTATTATACTACCAATATCATTTTTCACAGAATTAGGAAAAAAAACTATTCTGAAATTCATATGGAACCGAAATAAGGCCAAATAGCCAAAGTAATAAGCAAAAACAACAAACCTGGAGGCATCGCATTACCCAAATTAAAACTCTACTTTAAGGCTACAATAACCAAAACAGCATGGTACTGGTCAAAAACAGACACATAGAACAATGGATCATTATAAAGAACCCCGAAATAAACCTGCACACCTACAGCCATCTGATCTTCAACAAAATCAACAGAAATAAGCAATAGGGAAAGGACTTCCTATTCAATAAATGGTGCTGGGATAGCTGGCTAGCCAAATGCAAAAGAATGAAACTGGTCTCCTATCTATCACCATACACAAAAATTAACTCAAGATAGATTAAAGATTTAAATGTAAGATCTCAAACTAAATATCCCAGAAGAGGCCAAGAGCCGTGGCTCATGCTTATTAAACAGCATTTTGGGAGGCCAAAGTGGGAGGACTGCTTGAGCTCAGAAGTTTGAGACTAGCCTGGGCAACAAAGAGAGACTCCATCTCTACAGAAAAAAACTTTAGGCTAGGCGCAGTGGCTCACGCCTGTAATCCCAACACTCTGAGAGGTTGAAGCAAGCCAATCACTTGACCCTAGGAGTTCGAGACCAGCCTGGGCAACATAGCAAAACCCCATCTCTACCAAAAAAATATAAAAATTAGCTGGACGTGGTAGTGTATGCCTGTAGTCCCAGGTGCTTGGGAGGTTGAGGCAGGACAATTGCTTGAGCCTGGGAGGTCGAGGCTGCAGTGACTTCTGATGGTGCCACTGCACTCCAGCCTGGGTGACAAAATGAGACCCTGTCTCCAAAAAAAAAAAAAACTTTTTTAATTAGCCAGGTGTGGTGGCATACACCTATAGTCCTAGGTACTTGGGAGGCTGAGGCAGGAGGATCACTTGAGCCCAGAAGATCAAGATTGCAGGGAGCCATGATTATGCCATAGCACTCCAACTTAGGTGACAAAGAAAGACCTTGTCTCAAAAAAAAAAAAAAAAAGGAGAATTTTACAAGAAAATCTAGGAAACACCATTCTAAATATCAGCCTCAGGAAAGAATTTATGACTAAGTCCTCAAAAAGCAAACACTGACAAGTGGGACCTAATTAAAGAGCTTCTGAACAGCAAAATAAACTATCAACAGAGTAAACAGACAACATGCGGAAGGGGAAAAAATATTTGCAAACTATGTATCTGACAAAGGTCTAATATCTAGAATCCATAAGGAATTTAACAGTTGAAAAAGCAAAAAATAATCCCATTAAAAAATAAGCAAAAGACATGAACAGACATGTCTCAAAAGAAGAAATACAAGCACCTAATATATGAAAAAATGATCAACATCACCAATCATCAGAGAAACACCAATCAAAACCACAATGAGACACCATCTCACACCAGTCAGAATGGTTACTGTTAAAAAGTCAACCCAGCAATCCCAGCAATCCCATTACTGGGTATATATCCAAAAGAAAAGAAATTGTTCCACCTTCGCAGCAACATGGATGCAGCTGGAGGCTATTATCCTAACTGAATTAGTGCAGGAACAGAAAACCAAATACCGCATGTTCTCATTTATAAGTGGGAAGTACACAATTGAGTACTCACGGACAAAAAGATGGCAACAATAGATATGAAGGACTACTGAAGTGGGGAGGGAAGAAGGGAGTAAAGTGTTGAAAAACTAACTGTTGGGAACTATGCTCACTACCTGGGTGACAGGATCATTTATACCCCAAACCTTAGCATCACAAAATATGCTTGGATACAAACCTGCACATATACTCCTGAATCTAAAATAAAAGTTGAAATTTTTAAAAAAAGAATTCAAGTCATCAAATTCCAGTTTCATACTAATCATTACAAGCCAACTTCAATCTCAAATTCAAAGATGTACAATTTCTAACAATCAGAATGGCTTAGCCACGTGTACTTTTGAAAGCAATATGGTTCACATATGAACCTATTTCACCAAACACCAGGAGATAAAATTGGTATACTACAATAACACAGGAGAAAGTAAATCAAATACAAACATCATCCTTAAGTTGATCTGTACTCTCCAACATGGTAGCCACTAGTCATGGCTATTTAAATTTAAATTAACTAAGGAAAAACAAATTAAAAATTATTCAATTATTTCAAATGTGTTCAAAAGCCACAAGTAGCTAATGGTTACAGAATTCAACAATGATCTGCACTGATGGACAATACTGATCAAGATGAAAAGACATATCAAAATAACTATAAAAGACAAAAGAAATGACCAAGTACCATAAACGAAGTATAGATAAAATGTTTGAAGACAATATCCTTTCCCTACAAGGGCCCAGTTATTTCCCAACAGTGAGATTAGGCCCTGGTAATTTTTATCCTATTTTGTTCAAGAGGGTCATATTTCCAAAAAGCCAGTTGGAACTTAGAACATGAGAGAATGGAAAAATAGGTGAGGATCTAGTTCCCACCCTCCTCCACTGTCTCTCAAAAAGACAGGCTGTTTTAAGAGCAGGCTGCTATCCAAAGATAGCAACAATGAAGTAGTTATGCCTCTTTTTTGGCAAGAGTCTCTGGTTAAAGGTAGAAAAACAATAAGCAATCCAAACCCAGAGGACTTCCCACCCCACAGTATGTTGAAACTCAGTGGGCCAGCCTTTATATCCCACAAAAAAAATGGATGAGCTTCAAGTTACACTAAAAAAATTCAGTCAAAAGTTTTGCAAAACCAAGAATAATTTTGAACAATTCTTCAAAAGTCAGAATTGTCACAGAGAAATATAAAACCAACAAGCTCTATCTTAAGGTCATTTGATACAATACACTAATAAGACCATTTATGTATTTAAAATAATATAGTCTTACACATATAGTTTTCTAGCTTACTATTAATAAATACATTTTTTAATGTCAAGATCATCGAAAAATTGCTGATAGTTGTTCACATCATGCTGGGTTATCACCAACTTTGGTATAATGCAATACTGTGAATAAAGAAGACATCTTCCAACAACATGCTCCTTTGTAAGAACTTTCTTCACCAGAGTTAAGGGAAAAATGAAAACATACCTATAATACGTACTATTAGCTAGAGGGAAATTCAATATAAAAATTAATTGATAATCAATTAAAATGAGTCAAATGTGCTAGAAAGTAAAAATATATCTATTTGGGCAGCTTAGAACAAAAGCAGGGTGGAAGAGGAGAAATGGAAGGTCATCAACCCGGAGACAGTGAAAAGGGAGGAGATGGTAGAAATAAGCGCTTCAGAGACTATTCAGAAATCTGAAGGTTAAGTGCGCTCCTAAACTTGAAGTTAATGACAATGGACAGAGTCTTCTCCACCCTGGCATTTCCTAGGAAAAGGCCTCCAGAGCCACAGCCAAGCAAGGGTCCCCACTTTGTCTTTTGGTCTCATGTGGCCAGGGAAAAACATGGACATTTTATTATTTCAGGGTACCCATGGCTTCATCTCCAAATGAATGAACAAACGAACAAATGATTCTCTCCACCTATTTGCAGATTTCTTCTAAGAAGGTTGGCAAATTATGAGTCAAGGCCTAGAATGAAACTCATGCACTATTAAGTGAAAATCGGTCCATCCATCTTTTATTCAGTAAGTGTAAATAGCTAAAATCAAACCCTTTTCTGTTTTGACAGGAAAGAAACTAAAAGAATTGGAGCATTTGGAGTCGTGCAAGTGGAGGAGGAAGGAGGTTCATCTCCTTACCAGGAGAACAAAGAAACAGGAACCCAAGTATCACAGCAAACGTTCACAAGGGTAGGATCACCCACCACCCCACAGGTGCTGGTCCTACAAATTTGAAGGGACATAGAAGCTAGGCCTAGAAGCCTTGCTATCATACTCAACATGTGTATCTCTTCTCACAAGATTTATGAAGTTTATAATGTACCATTATTTTGTCTTCTGTTTTTCTAATAAACTATAATTTAAGTGAGTCAATTCCCAGAGGAATCATTGTCTGAAGTATTGTTATACCTTATTCTATACATTGGAAGCTTCATGTGAAAATTCCCAACTCCTCAGCAAAAAGATAGGCTACATTCTAAGAATTACCCATTTATTCTACAAGATTTATGACTACCTATTCTGAGCAAGGCATTACAAGTTAGCATATTCATCACAGAGTACTTGCAATACAAAAAAAATTAACTGCTTTAAAAATAGGATGAATAAATTCTGTCAGATCATTATAAGGCATGCCAACCTTTCAATGTTTTACCAGCACTGCTGACATTTTTTGTCTCTTCATTCACTTGCTCGCTCAAATAGTTACTAAAAGCCTATTGGTCACCAGTCTCTATCCACAAGGAGCTCACTATCTTCTGAGAAGACAGGTAAAGATATTACTACAATGTGATAAATGCTAAGATAGCGGTATCCTCCAAAACACAATGAGATCGTGTGTGTGTGTGTGTGTGCGTGCATGTGTGTGCATGTGTGTGTGTAAAATTTTGTTGAAATTGATCAGCAATGCCTCTGCACATTACCTAACAGTTTCCCTATCACTAGAATACTATCAGCACCCCTCCAGTCAGATGATAAAGTTTCTGTATGAGATGTGATCATTATGGCTGAATTCATAACGATCACATTTTAAAAAGGTCCTAAAGCATAACGAATACCAACCTCAGATGAGGGCACTAGTCTGAGTTTTTGCTCAAGCCCTTTAGCATAACCACCCACAGTCACACTGATGCCAACTTCTTGGGGAAGAGTGGCTGCACATCTAACAAGCTTCCCACGCACGAAGCAGTCTCATGTAGAACTAAAGATCACTGGGTGCCAAAAGGTTCCAGTCCCAATTTGGTCACTCACTATCCCTAAGCTGATGTCGCAGCCTCTCTGGGACTCCACGTCCTCATCTATCAAATGAAGCCACTGAATTAGATGGCTCCTAACGTTCTTTCCAGCTCTTATGTAACATCATATATCACAGTTCTAGCCATTATATAGAGTCTACAGAGTCTACAACTCTAGTTATCCTTATTGGACAAAGCCATTCAACTGCTCAAATGTTTCTCAAGGTCTACTTGCCCTATTTGATGTACTCTGTTCTATCTGTCCTCTCAGTGCATTGGGTCTGGGTACAGAAGACATTTCCCTTAGGGTGTCTCCTCTTTGGGGAAGGAAAAGAACACAGCTTTTTCCCTGAAATTCACTGTTTTCTGCACAGCCAAAAAGCAAATCCACAGACTAGAAAGCAGCTACATGTATTAGGAAACTTGACACCCTTATTACTTACTCATCTGCAAAAAGTTTGACATTTGTTGAGATCATAAAGGAAGGAGAGAACTCTAATATCAACTATCAATCCTGTCCCTTGATGTATTGTCCAGGTTTCTAAGAAAGTTCAGGTTTACAACACCAGAGTGTGAGGAACCATTCTCCACTTATTACCTTCTTAACCCGAGGCAAATACCAGTCAGGTCAGGTGGCAGCTGCTGTTTCTGTAAAATGGGTGAGTGCTTTCACTTTGCCTTAAAGTCAAACAACAGACCAGATGGTATCAAGAACCCTTTCAGTATCAGGGTCTGTAATTCTAACATCCCTCGTTAGAGAAAGTCAATTAATAAAAACTCCCTTCGAGACTCAGATTAATGAAAACAAAAGACTTCTTCAGGAATGCACTGGGAAAATTAAAATTCACTCCCACAGAAACATTCTCAGCAGTATAAATTAACCCCATTATTCAAAGGCTAGTACTGAAGGCAGGAGAGCTATACAGACAGTACATGCAAAGCTTTGTTAGAAAACAGAATGATGAGTGATTCTCCCATACATAAAAGGCTAACCCTCACATTTCATAAAGTGACTGAGGCTCTCAAAAGGAAAATAATTACTCTAAAAGTTGTGGTGAGGATCACAGGGCCGGGGGCAACAGCTCATGCCTGTAATCCCAGCACTTTGGGAGGCCAAGGCAGGTGGTTCACGAGGTCAAGAGATTGAGACCCTCCTGGCCAACATGGTGAAACTCTGTCTCTACTAAAAAAACAAAATACAAAAATTAGCTGGGCATGGTGGCGTGCACCTGTAGTCCCAGCTACTCGGGAGTCTGAGGCAGGAGAATCACTTGAACCTGGGAGACAGAGGTTACAGTGAGCTGAGATTGCGCCACTGCACTCCAGCCTGGTAAACACAGCGAGACTCCATCTCAAAAATAAAAAATAAAAATGATGATCATCCATAATGATGAAGTCTGTGTATGACAGAAAAAAAGTAAATTGCGATCAATAAATTATTTTTTGTGTGTGACAGGGTCTTGATCTGTCACCCAGGCTGAGTGCAGTGGCACGCTCATGGCTCACTGAAGCCTCGACCTCCTGAGCTCAAGTGATCCTCCCACCTCAGCCTCCAGAGGAGCTGGGACTACAGGCATGTGGAACATGCCTGGCTAATTTTTGTATTTTTTGTAGAGACAGGGTTTCAGCATGTTGCTCGAGCGATCTGCCCACCTTGGCCTCCCAAAGTATGGAATTACAGGCTTGAGCCACTGGGCCTGGCCAGTAAATTCCTTAAGAAGGTAGAAATGTATATTCATTTTAGAAAGGTTTCCACAAATTATTTAAAGTATAAAACTTTGATATTTCAGAATGTAATTTTCCAATTCTCCGTAGAAGTTGTCTCACTGAAATGCCACATTTCCAGACACACAAAACTGAATAAATGTATTAAAGTACATCAATCATGGGGACCAAATTTGAAATAAACTACCTTTTCCGGTTCCCAAAAGAAAATTAAATTTTATTTTAAAAAAAAAAAAAAAAAAAAAAAACTCCAAACCGGCAGATTCTTCAGTTTGTCACTGGGATATGAATATATTTAAGACCAAAAAATTTAATTAACAACAAAGGAGATATCTTATTCAAATTTATAGTTTACACAAAGTATTTCTTATAAAGGAATTCAGTGTCAACAACAAATAATTGTGATCATTTACCAGATGTTTTTGATATAGGAGTTAAAAAGAAATTATTTAGGCAGGTAGTGAGGGTACTGGAGACCTCGGTAAGGTTTTCCTTTTAATGAAAAGCAGACGTAAAATCATTTTCTCTTCTACCAAAGAGCAGCCTGTAAAATAGAGCTGCCCACGTAAACAAGCAAGCTGGAAACTTGCACAGGTGAATGTCGGCAGTTGTGCCAGTAGGAATATTACTACCTGGGACTAAGCATTTTCAAAATGGCAGCTCCATCTTCTCTTTTTGCCAGCCACACGTACAGTGAGCAGCAGACAAGATGGCACTGGCCGAGTGGAAAGTCCACTTGCATAGTAAGATTGGGGTGGGGTGGCCAGCCTTCCCCTCCCACTACGTAAACGACACACCTGGTTGAACCAATCTACGGGCCCTATGTAAATCAGACACTGCTTCCCCAAGCCAGACTATAAAACCTGTTGCAGTCAGCTGCAGGCCCACCTTTCCCTTTTGGACTCCTGTGTCTCACAAGAAAGGGAGAGCTGCTCTCCTCTCTCCTTTCTTCTGCCTATTAAACTTTCTGCTCCTTAACCCACTCACGTGTCCCTATTGTTAATCTTCTTGGGTGAGATGAAGAACCCCGGGTATTTACCTCAGGCAACAATGCTGCTTCATTTTCAAGTGTCAAGAACTGGGAATGCTACATATTTTGAATAAATAGAGCAATATTTTTGATGACTCTCAATCCACATAAAATTCTTTGGTGCTCCTGGAAGTATTTCGTTGATTAAAACAAACCACTTTTTTTTAAGTAAATTGAAACTAAAGCTTTAAAAAGAATTATTCACAGCTCTACTTTGCCTCAGTAATGTGCATTGGAACAACTTAAAATTACAAGAGATAGGAAACAACCAAAATGACCAAAGAGAGGAAAATGTTCAATACAGTATGGTATATCCTTTCCCTGAAATATTATTAATATAGAGATATTTATGGTGATTTTGAAAAATGGCATTGGTTTACAATGCTCATGTATGATTGAAAAATATTAGCATTTAAAACTGCATATACAAAATTATGCCAATTAAAAATTTAAAGCACTGTAGGTTTGAATTTCTTCATTGTAAAAAAGCAATATTCTTTGAAAAATTTAAAAAAAAAAAATCTAAGACACAATGAATTTCACAATTAAGTATAAAAAATTCAGCTCAAATCACAAAGCCAGAAAGGAACCTGAGATCAGTTGTGCCACTTACCTCCCCACATTTTAAATATCCAGGACAGGCACGGTCTATTTTCTGCTTAAAGATCACAAAAGACAAAGACTCCATTATAGTGATCCCCTTTTTGCTTCCTATCTCCAATCCTCAAAACAAAACAGAATAGCAAAAAGGCAGTTTCCTTCTGATTTACATACCTCACCTACTTAAAGGTGTCACTCTCTCCCAGTCACCCAAGCCAGAAACTTTGAATTCACCTTTGCTTCCTCCTCCCTACCCTCATCTGGTCAGTCCCAAATCCAGTCAATCGATTCTTTCTAGCCTCTCCCCATCTGGCCTTTCTGTTCCCCACTGCTACAACCCTAATCCAATTCTGCCATAGCCTAACTGACCCCACCTTCGAGCGATGGCAGCACTCGTCCTAAAGTAGAGCCCTGGTCACTCTCTGCCATTTACAAGCAAGCACAACTTACTGACATCAAAACAGTTTTCCACAATCCAGTCCCCAACTAAGTGACTGCTGCTGTGACCTGTGACTCCTCTCCATTCAAATATTGTTACACCTCCTCTAACAGAATCTTGCTATTCCCAAACACCTCTTGTGCCTTTTCTCCGGACTCTGCCTGAAATCTTTTTCTTTCCTTTCTTCTTCATTCACTCACTCACTCATTCATTCATTCAACTAAAATTACTAGAGCCCCATATCTATGCCAGGCACAGTGCTAGGTGTTGGGACAATGGTGCGCAAAAACAGGTAGTACTGGTCTTCAGAGAGATCATAAAATGTACTCTTTGCTATTATATACCCTTCAAAAACTAGCTCAGTTCTTATCACTCTGGGTAGCAATAATCTCTTCCTTTCTTGAACTCCTAACACATACATTTGCAGTTTTGGTCATGTATTATCCTGTACTGTATGTGTTTCCACTTCCTTCTTTACATATACATATCTCCAAAGCATTAGCGCAGCGTTCTGCATCAAAATCTATCCCATCTAAATACTAAGTTTCTTGTATAGCAATTTTCAACCACTTATGAAAGTTTTAAGTTATGCTTTTCGCTTCCCATAAAAATGTGTCAAGAGTTTTGTGAGGCTTTTTTGTGTTTTTGTTTTTGAGGTTTTTGTTCTTGTTTTTATTTTTGTTTTTGTTTTTGTTTTTTTTTAAGCACAAAGGTGTACTGAGCTGTGGCTAAGTGAAAGTCATTTACTTCTGGCTTGGGAATGTGTTTATGAACTTACAAATGAGAACATCTGATGTCTTAGGAATCTACTTCAAACAAAATAATGAAGCCGCCCTGTGGTGACCTGACCAGAAAGAACTTGGAAGGCTGACAGCTCCCCACTGGGATCTCCTGCAGCCCACTTGGAGCTCTCTCTCAGGCTGCATGATTACGACTAGCCCTGTTAAGATAACTCTCCTTAGCACCTTGGCTAAATTTCATGTTTTCACAGCCTCATCTCAGGCAAACTGAAAGAACGGAGTAATAATTTATCATTATGAAGATTAGAGATCAACTCTACACCGAATGCCTAAGAGGTCAAAACAGCAGATATTTAAATAAATCAGTATCTAGAAGGTAAATTTGATTCCCCTGGATTACAGAATTAAGAACTGTGGGCCAGGCACGGTGGCTCATGCCTGTAATCCCAGCACTTTGGGAGGCCGCGGCAGGCAGATCACTTAAGGCCAGGAGTTCAAGACCAGCCTGGCCCACATGGTGAAACCCTGTCTCTACAAAAAATACAAAAATTAGCAAGGCATGGTGGCATGCACCCATAATCCCAGCTATTTGGGAGGCTGAGGTAGGAGAATCGCTTGAACCCAGGAGGTGGAGGTTGCAGTGAGCCGAGATTGCCCCACTGCACTCCAGCCTGGGTGACAGAGCAAGACCCTGTCTCAAAAAAAAAAAAAACTAACTGTGAATGTACACAGATATATCTACTTCCTCTTAACATATACTACATCATAACATTGGCTGTCATATGCTCAAAACAGAAGGTGAAAAAGGCTAGGCATGGTGGTTCACGCCTGTAATCCCAGCACTTTGGGAGGCTGAGGCAGACAGATCACGAGGTCAGGAGATCAAGACTATCCTGGCCAACATGGTGAAACCCCATCTCTTCTAAAAATACAAAAAAAAAAAAAAAAAAAAAAAAAAGGTGAAAAAAAGCAGCCCTGAACAATTGTACTTTTCCAAGGTTTGGATGAAGAGAAGAAAAAGGGGGGAAGAAACTATAAACTACCATCTTTTAAAAACTAAACAGTTTTCTAAGGGTTTTTTTGGAGAATACCATAAAAAAAAAAAAATTCACATTAAGTTATACCAGGTAAGCAGCCAGAACATTTCACCAGACAGTCTACAAAAGCAGTTATCTCAGGCTTATAAAAACTGGGCTTCTTTCGTTTTCACATGTCCTACAATTAACTCAATTTCTTTCCTCTCTTTCTTTTTGGTAGTGCACTGATAGGAAAAAAAAAAAAGGCAAAATTACACCCCCCAAAAGTGAAATTACAAAGAAAATTTTTTAAATTACCACCACACATTCCCAGATAGGAGCTGGTCATAGTTTGTGCATATACTGTCAGTGGCACATTTCCCCCAAGAGCCGTCACCACCCAAGTTAGAGGGATCAAGTCTGTCAGGAAGGGGCAAAGGTGTCCCACACCCTCCCCTCATTGGCCTCAGTCTCAGGCCAACTGGGAAATGCCTGGACTCCAGGGCGGACTGCCTCTGGCTTACATCCCTGCTCTGCCTTACCAGCTCAGTGACCTTAGGCAATATACTTCCCTTTCTGGGCCTCTGTTTCCTCCTTTGTTAAGTAGTGATAATAACAGCATCTAACTCCTAGGCTTGTTCTGAGGATTAATTGAGTTAATGTGTGTGTGTAAACCACTTAGAACACTGCCTGGCACAGGGCTACACGTGTTAGCTGCTGTTGCTGTTGCTGCTGCTGCTGCTGCTACTGCTGCTGTTGCTGCTATGGCTTTATTATTATTATTCCCACAATGAAATTTGTCTCGAGATTCAACCAAATCTCCTCTTCTGTCTACATCATAATAATTTATAATGAGACTGAGGTTCTAAATGATGACCGTTAAGACTCTATAAGATCATATATATGTGTATGTGTGTATATGCTTAAGTGGCATTCAACCTTCCATTAAATTATCCTACTTGCTACACATTTAATTTGAAATAAAAATTTAAAAACCAAAAGGGTTTCTCCTGACCTACCTCTAACCTAAATACTCATTCCCACAAATATTTCTAGGCAAGAGTAGTTTTTCCATACTTCTCTCAAAAATGTTCTATGTTCACATTTTAACTCAAAACTATGCTATAGACAAGATAAAAGAAATCATTTTTCTATAAATTATTTATCCAAAACTTCCTGGATACATTAATATCAGGCTGCTGTAATTAAGTTTAAATGAAAATTGAATGTTTTAAATTATTTAAATCTTCCATTTAGCTAATTAGTTCTCATTAGAGGCTGCTCATTCTTAACATGCTAAAACATTTGGTGAAATCCTTTAAGTCACTTCAGAAACTGCTTAAAATTCAGTCCCTAGAGTTTCTCCCTAAAGAGCTCTTTCCTGCATTTTCAATACCTTTCCTTCACAACTCAAAAAGAGAAGAAATGACAATGGACAGGCTGAAAATGAAGACCCTATACACTATCCTTCCCAGCAAACTAGCTTTCTATGCCATCAACAGGCAACCCTACACCCCTGACCAGCACTAGGAGGGGCACACAGATGTCATAACAATTAATATATTTGATTTCACTAACTTTTTAGCCACACAAAAAGTGAGCCAAGTTGTTAAAAGTAAGTATTGACATGCACACGTATGTTTATTGCAGCACTCTTCACAATAGCAAAGACTTGGAATCAACCCAAATGCCCATCAATGATAGACTGGATTAAGAAAATGTGGCACATATACACCATGGAATACTATGCAGCTGTAAAAAAGGATGAGTTCATGTCCTTTGTAGGGACGTGGATGAAGCTGGAAACCATCATTCTCAGCAAACTATCACAAGGACAGAAAACCAAACACCGCATGTTCTCACTCATAGGTGGGAATTGAACAATGAGATTACTTGGACACAGGAAGGGAAACATCACACACACCGGGGCCTGTTGTGGGGTTGGGGGAGGGGGAAGGGATAGCATTAGGAGATATACCTAATATAAATGATGAGTTAATGGGTACAGCACACCAACATGGCACATGTATACATATGTAACAAACCTGCACATTGTGTACATGTACCCTAGAACTTAAAGTACAATAAAAAAAATAAAAGAAAAAAAAAATAAAAAGTAAGTGTCTATTTGGATTACAGGGCCCAATTCCAATACCAAAGAACAAGCCTTTCCAGGGAGTTGTGTGTTATTTGTAGTTTAATCACATGCAGATAAATCTTCTTTGAAAGGCTCCCTTTTTGTGGAGTTATTTTTGTACCACTAGTGTGTTAGCCTATACTCTGATTTTAACTCTGACCTGTGAAATCATAACCCAAGGACAAAGTATGATTTCGTATCATCCTCATTTTATTAAATCTGCTCAGGCGTTTATAGTAATAAGTTCTGTTTTAAAAAATCAAACAGATAATTCAAACGTTCACTCTTAATAGCCCTACCTCATGAGGCCACCTCATTAAATTTTCTCCACCAGCATCTCAGAAGGTTGACATTTCAATCATGGAATGCTGTCCTCCTTTCATAACTAAAGAAACATCTGCACAAAACACAGCTGTGCCCAAAATATCCACAGCCTAATATTTAAAGAGTCTACTTCCTGATTCAAAAACAATCGCTTCTAAGGTGATAATTTAGCCAGAAAAGCAGCATTTCTTTCTTTTTTTTTTTTTTTTAAGAGATGGGGTCTCACTATGTTGCTCAGGCTGGCTTTTCAGTTCAACTGCGGGCCTCAAGCAATCCTGTCACCTCAGCCTCAAGAGTAGCTGGGACTACAAGCACACCCAGCTGGAAAAGCAGCATTTAATTTAAACATTCAGCAAATAATTACACAGTACAAAGTCCTGTGTGATAATGAATATAAATATATTCCTCTCCTCAGAGACATGCACATTATGATGTGACAGTCAAGATCTTTCTCGCCGTAGGACATCCTCCAGACAGAGCCCAGGTTACTAGAGGTCCTTCTAGGGGCTTTGCAGTCTCTCTCATTCTATACTTCCCCAACGTGGAGCTGATGAGATGGAGTCAGTCCTTCTCCCTTTCTCCTCTCCCCTTCAGTGTTTGTCCACCTCTTTGTTGCATACTTCCACCCTCCCTTGCTCCTCTCATCCTGGCCCTACCTGTGAAATACAGACCTTGAGGCCTTCTCTATCTTCCCAGAAATCACATCATTCTCTCAGCTTTATTGTCTCTTTGGGAAAATTACCAAATTTAAGAACCTCAAATATATGTGATATCTAACAGTGATATAAATATCCCTTAAATTTCTTAAATTCAATCTGACCAAAATGGAATGCCTGATCTTCCCACCAAACCCAATTATTCCACCCTCCTTCCTTATTTCAGTTAAGAGCTCCAGCAGGCTCACCACAACCCAAGCCGTCTTAAGGACTTCTTTGACTCCCCTTTTTCCTCAGCACCCCTCCACCCCACCCTCCTGTGTTGCCAGGTCACATGGCTTAAGATTCCTTCTGTCCATCACCATTGTTACCATCCTAATCCAGGTACTTGTTTCTTCCCCCTGAATTTTTTTTTTTTTTTAGACATAATCTTGCTCTGTAGCCCAGGCTGGAGTGCAGTGGTGTGATCTCAGCTCACTGCAACCTCCACCTCCTGGGTCCTGGTTCAAGCAGTTCTGCATCAGCCTCCAGAGTTGCTGGGATTATAGGAATGTGCCACCATACCCAGCTAATTTTTGTATTTTTAGTAGAGATGGGGTTTCACCACATTGGCCAGGCTGGTCTTGAATTTCTGGCCTCGTGATCCACCTGCCTCGGCCTCCCAAATTGCTGTGATTACAGGCGAAGGCCACCATGCCTGATACCCTCTGAATTTTTTTAAGTGGGCTCTTATCTCCTCAACAACCTGTCTTAAGTGATGCTACTGTATTAATTTTTTGAGAAGGATATATGTCCTCTGCAACTAGATGACTTGGTTTCAAACTCCAGCTCTGCTACTTTTACTTCTGTGACCTTGGGCAAGTGACCCAGCCTCTCTATGACTTTTTGTACAATAAGGATAATAGTGCCTGCCTCATAGAATTGTTGTGAAAACAAAATGAATTAATAGTTACGAGCACCTAGAACAGTATATGGCATACATTTAAATGCTCAATAAATGATTCCCATTATTTGTAATTAGCACAGATGAAGTCATACCATGGCTGCCCCAAATCCCTCAAGAGTCCCATGGTGTACCAAAGAAACTGCAGGTTTCTCAGCCTGACATTCATTCTGTCCCCAGCCAACCTTTCAACTTCACATTCTCCATGCCCTACATGTTCCCTGAATACACACCAGGCAAACTGGAGGACTTACTGTTCCCTGAACACACGTCCCAAGGTTCTCCCCTCCTCACACTTGCTGTTTTCTAAGATCCCTCCTCTCACATCTCTGCCTGATAAGACCTTGTCCATCCTTCAAGCCGATCTTAACTCTTCCACGAAGCCTTTGCTGAACCCCTCCACCAGATGTGCCCCCACCCCCCTGTGAATTCCTCTCCTAGCATAGAGATTGTACTTCTCTTTTGGCAGATATCTTTCCTATACCTCAAACTGCAGTTCTGTTATTTTCCCTACAGGCTTGGAGCTCTTCGAAGGTAACATGTGCATTCAACATTGTTTTATTCTCTGCATCACCTAGCACAATGTAATATGTCGGGGTAACAAAAAAGATGGAGTTGGAGGTTTCAGAGCCACAGCCATTACTGTGGCACAGAAGGGTAAGTTCAAACTAAGAAAAGTACACACTCTGCCCAGGCTGGAGTCCTCATCATATTTCAAATGTCAATTCAAACTCACAATATAAATTGGATGGTTTCTCCAGCAAGTCTTTCCTTGTAAAATACCAGAAAAACAGTAGACTCTAAGAGGAATGTGATTTGTAGGCCTATCCCAAAATACCAACATGAAAATCACATTAAACATTTTCCTCATCTATCAATACCAAAATCAAAAAGCCATCATGCACAGTCTTTAGTTGGCTTAATTTTCTGCTAGATCTATCACCTAGCAATCCCAAGAGAAGTGACTCAGATCTCCATGGCTAGAGCTCATTCAATGACATATTAACATATTAACAACCTCTGGCATGTGAGTTACTATAGAATTGAACATAATGACATATACACCATTCCCACTCTCAGACTCATGAGAGACCCCCAAACCCTAAAATCACAAAAACAGAGGCACAACAATGCACATTCCCAACAACAGAGTGAACACTCAATAAACACTGCTGGCAGTGACATCATCCAGGTACACAGCCGCACATAACTCCATTCTGTCTAGAAGCAGAGCTGTAATCTGACACCAGAGACTCAGACCTCTTTGCCTCAGCAACTCTGGGCATTCATGAGCAGCAGCAAAGGGCTCTTTCATTCCCACTCTTACTTTAGCCATTCAAGAAGCATCCTCCTCCCAGCACCACTAAGAGAAACGTCGCAGACCTCAATTTCAAGAACCTCTATGATGAAGTGACAAAGATTGCTTTCCCCCAAATAAAAGATATGCTGTTGAAGGTCCAGAACACTCACTCTTCGGAGACCTGGTAGTACCCACAAATCCTTAGGCAGAACTGCCAATAACCTTTCTAACAACACAAGTCCAAGGAAGCTAATTATGATTCATTTAACTATGTTCATTTATCTGCACATTTGGTAAAGACAACAAGAAAGAAAATTTAAACATTTAAAATAGAATATATTAGACTCCTCTGAAACACCAGCTCTTTTCATAAAAGTACATAACCAAGTCAATTCAGCCTTATTTCTTATTATCTGATACTTATATTGAATAAAGATTTATCTCTGTTCAATTAATGTTTTGCTATACCTAAAGTATTAAGATATCTTTTTCCTGTAGATTAGTGGTCTTTTACAGAAAACAGTTCCCTACTTTTATTTTACACTCTCAAATCTTAATCCCACAGAAGCAAAGTAGTCAAAGAAAATAAATCAGGACTGCTACATCATTTCATCAGAAGCAAAGAAAATAATATCAAAAAGTTTGGGGTACCCAAATAAAAGAATCAATATGTCAGATAAAATGTTAGTCATAGATGTGACTCTGATACAGCTCCCTGCAGTTAATGTGTCCCACTTTCTGAAAAAGAGCTGCACAAACAAAAACATCCTGAGATAGAACAGAAGCCTTGTAAACTATAAAGCTCAAGCACCTGTAATACACGCACTGCCCTGTACCCTATGGCCACTCCATAAATACTTAGTGACTGATTCACAGGCCAATTACAGAGTCTGGCAATGATAGTGTGTCTCCCTGGTCCTACTCTGGGGAGTGTTAGGAATCTCCAGTTGCTGTTTGCTGTGGTGGTAGGAAGAACTGAAACAGATAGATGTCTAAAAGAACTGAGGTGTTGAAAGGTTCAAATTGTCCATTTTCCCTGAACTTCTCCCCAGGCACCCGAGCCTTAAAACATTGGGATTGTTACTCAAATCACTGGGGGAAAATGAATAAAAGTGCATAGTGTTTCCTCGTCAAAGAACAAGCTGAATGGCCAAGAGAAAAAAAAAAAAAAAACAGAAACTTACTTTTCATAGACCAGCTCCTCATCGATGGAGAAATAGTGGGTATTTACTGTGCTTTTTGGTCTATTCCTTAAAGTAGCAAAATATAACCGATCTGAAAGACAAGTTTAAAAGACAGAAAAAAACATATGAGAAGTAGGGAAGTGGAAGTGAAGGGGGGTGATAACATACGAAGGATTCAATTTAAAGACCCCATCAACACGTGGAATTCTTGCAGAAACCTCATCTCTCCCAGAAAGCTAGAGACTCAAGAGCACAACAGTTAGGCAAGAGGAAGACCTGACCGAGGAACTCAGCGGGGTGCAGAGCACCCACATTTCCCTTGTTTCAGGCCAGCGGAGTAGCCAGGAGAGGGGGGTACCCGCAGAACTGGAGGTGCAAGTTTGGTTCCCAAATCTCCAGACCTCAGCAGCTGCGAGAAGGGGAAGAAAGAGGTGAGCCTCCCCCATGCGGCTTCGGAGATTTGAAAAAGAGGAACGGAGAGAGACTCAGGGGGTGTGGTTGGGGGTGTCCCGAAAACCGAAGCCTGCGATGGTGGAATAAAGGCGACCGGTGAGCAACCGGAGCAGGCTCCCCATGAACTGCTGAGTGCCGGAGTCCGGGCAGAGAAGCCGGTGCTGTCCCATTACGAGGCCGAGAAGCCATCCGAGGGAACTGCAGAGGGAGCAAGGGACACAAGAAAGAGAAGCCGGAAGCAGGGGGTCCTCGGAGAAAGGAGAGTCCCGAGAGGGGACAAGAGCGCGCGCAGCGGCTGCAGGACACTGGCAGCCTCAGAAGAAGGTGGGGACAGTGGCGCGGGAAGTGAAGAGTTGGGGGCAAAAGAGCGTTGGAAGATGCGGGGCGGCTGCTCCTCACCTTTCATGAACTCACAAGCCCCGATTAGTTCCCCTGACTCCGCTGCCATCTTAAGCGAGATACGCACTGGGGAGGGCTGGGTCGTGGCCAGCTGAGGTCGCTCGCCTCCGGGGGCTTCCCCACTGCCCAGGAGCCAGGAAGCTCACAGTCCCGAACACCAAGCCTGGCCGAGGGAGGCAGCAGGCGCCGAAGGCGGAGGCGGCTTCGGGGTCAGCGCGCCGGGCGCCCCGGGGACATTCCGAGGGGAACCCGAGCCCGCTCCGCGCGGGGCGCACACGCCCCTGGCTGTGGCCGCTCCTATTTGGACCTGGCTGCTGCAGCTGCTGCTCCGCCGTCGCCGCGCCTGGGAAACGCAGACCAGCTCTCACGGCAGGGCAAAGTCTTCCCCCGGCTTCCAAAGTGATCATGGAGGAGGAGACGTCTGGTCTCGATCGCGCCCGTGGCTACTCGAGCGGCTGCCGGCAGGACTTCAGTGCCCGCGGGCTGGCAGCAGCTGCTCCGGCTCCTCCTTCGCCACCTCCTTTCAGCAGTTACTCTTCCTCCTCCTCCTCCCCCTGGGTCCGCCCCCAGACCTTCCTCCCCGCCCTCCCTCAGCCCCCTCCACTTTCAGGACTCCGCGGCCATCCCTTAAAGGGACAGCCCGGCTCCTTTCTCCGCAGCAGCCCCAGTTACCAGGCACCCCGCGGGTCACTAGGAGCCGGTTGCTAAGGCTTTGTTGCCGTCCACCAATTGCTGTTCAGGAAATGGGGCTCTCGGCCCAGGGGAGCGGGCGGGGCCTCTAGGCCAGAAACTTATGAATGAAACGGCGGCGTTGGAAGTGGACATCGCCAAGGGCTCTGTCGCGGCCTCGGAGGCTAGGATGCGCCGGCGCCCCCTTTCTTTTCGGCACCCACTAAGTCTTGTCCCACTCCAGATTTCTTTTTTCTCTCCCATTCTCTTTCTTTCTCGCCCACTCATCCATGCTCTTCTAAACTCTTGCCGCGCGAGCGCGCGCGCGCGCACACACACACACACACACACACACACGTAAAAACCTCAGATCTCCGTGCCCTGCCTCGCCTCTAGCTAACATTTCAACCACCCCCCACGCCCAACACTGAGAGGGTCTGCATCTTTATAAAAAATACAATTGAAAAAGAAGCCCCAGCTCCTAGCTCACAGTACATGTATTGGTTTCCTCTACACATACCAGACTCTGATATAACTTGTACTTTGTTCTCATGGGAAAAAAAGTTTCCCATCTGGTTCTCCGCGCCCTCTCAACTGGGCCGCCACTGTGAGCGCAAAAGCATCACAAATGTCTAATCTTTACAGAGCTCGGGTCCCGGAGGGGCGGGGCGAGACCGCAGAGCAAGCCTGGGCGGGGGCGGAGGGAATAGGAGAGAGAGCAGAGTCCACTGGTCCAAGGAGAAGGTTAACACAAAGGAATTTCTTCACATAGTCTCAGCTGAAGCGCTTCAGGCAGGAGTCCCGCTAAAAGAGGCCCTTGACTTGTCTCTGCGAGGCTCCAGATACTGTTTGAACAACTTGAACGCTGGGCGTCCTACGGCTGTGCCTAATTAGCGTGCCGTCCCTTCCATACGAAAATGGCGCTACAGACCCACTATCCGAAGAGCATGCGCTCTGAGTGCTCTCTCCAGAAACGGCAAGAAACTTGTGGCGGCCTTTTCCTTCGCAGTCGCGTGTTGACCTCTAGGGAGAAAGGGAGCGCACCCGTGCAGAGCTGACCGAGGGAGCGAGCCCTTCGAGGGCCAATTGCAGTTTTTGTTAGTGGGGTTTTTTTTAATGTGTGTTTTGTTTGAGACACTGTCTCGCCCTATCACCCAGGCTGGAGTGCAGTGGCCCAATCTCTGCTCACTGCAACCTCCACCTCTCGGGTTCAAGCGATTCTCGTGCCTCAGCCTCCCAAATTGTTGGGTCTACAGGCTTGCGCAACCACGCCCGGCTAATTTTTGTATTTTTTGTAGAGACCGGGTTTTGCCATGTTGGCCATGGTCTTCAACTCCTGAGTACAAGCAATCCGCCCTGCCTTGGCCTTCCACAGCACTGGAATTACAGGCTGAGCCACTGCGCCCGGCCTCAAATTATTTTATTGAAAAAAAAAAAAATCTAGTATTTATTATATGAAAGATAGAGAAAAACGAAGTATATGAATCTTTCAATAAACTTACCCACTTTGTTTAAAAGGCTAAATAAATCCAAAGATTCTGATTTAAAATTCTTCCAGAATCTAAATTCAAATTCCCCAACAATTTTTCATGAGTTTTGTGTTAGAAAAAGGGCATTAGAAATAGAAGTTAGAGTTCTCATCCAATTCATGAACTTTTAATTTCACAAAGTAAATAGTCTAATGAAAAGAACTCCAATCTACACTTTCGGTGAAGCCAGATATAATTGAACACCCTCTTGTTATTTTCCAAAATGATCCTTTACAAAAATCTTTTTTATATAACTCTCCTGCTTAAAATTTTGATCATGAGGAATGAATTATCACCTAACAAATACAAGTCCTTAAGTTCAAATGAAAATGTTTATTTTTCCTTAGCATTTTTACAAAGATAATAAAACTCTGTAAGTAATGTTTTTTAAAATATTGCTTGGGGCTGGGCATGGTGGCTCACACCTGTAATTACAGCACTTTGGAAGGCCAAGGCCTGCGGATCACCTGAGGTCAGGAGTTTGAGACCATCCTGGCCAACATGGTGAAACTTCTCCTCTACTAAAAAAAAATACAAAAGTTGGCTGGGTGCAGTGGCTCATGCCTGTAATCCCAGCACTTTGCGAGGCTGAGGCAGGTGGATCACCTGAGAGCAGAAGTTCGAGACCAGCCTGGCCAATATGGTAAAACTCCGACTCTACTAATAATACAAAAAAATTAGCCGGCTTGGTGGCACACACCTGTAATCCCAGCTACTAGGGAAGCTGAGGCAGGAGAATCGCTTGAACCCGGGAGGCAGAGGTTGCAGTGAGCCGAGATCGCCTCATCGCCCTCCAGCCTGGGTGACAAGAGCAAAACTCTGTTTCAAAAAAAAAAAAATTACAAAACTTAGCTGAGTGTGGTGGCACACGCCTGTAATCCGAGCTACTCAGGAGGTTGCAGTGAGCCAAGATCGTGCCACTGCACTCTAGCCTGGGTGACAGAAAGAGACTCTGTCTCAAAAAAATAAAATAAAATTAGCGAGATGTGGTGGCTGATGCCTGTAATCCCAGCTACTCAGGAGGCTGAGGCAGGAGAATCGCTCGAACCGGGAGGCAGAGGTTTCAGTGAGCTGTGATTACATGATTACGCCACTGCACTCCAGCAGTGCAGTGTCTCTGGGCGACAGAGTGAGACCCTGTCTCAAACAAACAACAACAAAATTGCATGGAAGGAAAGTGTCAGTATAATCAAATCTCTCTAAGCCATTCTAAATGGTATAGAAAATTCTACAAGAAAAATATGAAACAGATAATGCACACACAGCACACATATAATACATAACAAGGTTCTAATGAGATCATAAAACACTTTATTCTCTCAATTACCATGAGGTCAAAGTTCCTGTTGGTTGTAGTTTCATAATAAAGGCATACTTTTACAGTCTATGAGGGAAGATAATGGAAGAAGCTTTTCCAACCACCCAGCTTGATATAAATTTAAGGAATGAACTTTAAAGAAACAATAAAGAAGGCATTTCACATATAAAGGAAATACTAACAGATTTTAAATATCGCTCAACTGCACAAAAGGAAGGTAATACTACACACAGAAATTCAGCAGGTAAGTGTCAAAAGTGTCGAGTTTGAAAACAACAACTTTTTTTTTTTTTCTTGAGACGGAGTCTTGCTCTGTCGCCAGGCTGGAGTGCAGTGGCACCATCTGGGCTCATTGCAACCTCCACCTCCCAGGTTCAAGCGATTCTACTGCCACAGCCTCCAGAGTAGCTGGGACTACAGGCGCGTGTGCCACCATGCCCAGCTAATTTTCGTATTTTTGGTAGAGACAGGATTTCACTATGTTGGCCAGGCTGGTCTCAAACTGCTGACCTCAAATAATCCACCCGCCTCAGGATCCCAAAGTGCCGGAATTACAGATGTGAGCCACTGCACTCACCCTGAAAACGACAGAATTTAAATCTAACTCCTGCAACCAATGCTTGTGTGCTGCAGTTCTAGAAAACTCACTGCTGGAGGCAGCTCTAAATTATGTCAAAAGCCACTAGTTCTAATTCTGCCTGGAGGCTGCAGAACCTCTGATCACCCTTACTTATGACAGCTCTTCAAAAATGCAAAGACAGTTTCCTTGACCACCTTCCTTTTCTCCTTAGTCTTCCCCAGACAAATATGTCCATTTTCTTCAACATTGTCTTATATTATATGGCTTCAAGCCCCTCAGTCCAGTCTCTGCCAATTTGTCCAATTTCTTATAAAGTGGGTCCCAGAACTGAATGCAGACTAGTGATAAACTGGTGTGGCCAGTTCTGAAAAAAGAAAAAAGAATGGATGGAAGATTCAGATGTGAGCAAAAGAAATGAAAAACATAAAAGAATTAAATTTTATCATTTAGCTTCAAGAAAAAGAAAAGGAAAATATTCTTTTTTTTTTTTTGGAGATGGAGTCTCCCTCTTTCACCAGGCTGGAGTGCAGTGGCACTATCTCAGCTCACTGCAACCTCTGCCTCCCGGGTTCAAGCAGTTTGCCTGCCTAAGCCTCCCTAGTAGCTGGGACTACAGGCATGCACCACCACACCCAACTAATTTTTGTATTTTTAGTAGAGACAGGGTTTTGCCATGTTGGCCAGGATGGTCTCGATCTCTTGACCTCGTGATCCGCCCACCTCGCCCTCCCAAAGTGCTGGGATCACAGGCATGAGCCACTGCGCCTGGTGGAAAATATTCTTTCTTGCTGGAAGAGGGCAAGGAAAAATGAGCTCAAGATTGTCAAAGGCCTGACAGCTATGTGGTTTACATAGTGTATTCTTTTAAAATTATCATAATTTCTTATTAGAATGTATCATTAGAACATACTCGTTTAGTTGTTTATTCAGTAGTGATACAAAGTTACCAAAGAATGTAAAGAAAATATAGAATACATACTTCGAATTATTTCTGGAAATTAATTTTCAGTTTAAGTATGAAACACGTAGTAGAAACCTGTGCTGCTGAGTGCTTTGATATTCAAGGTAATTTGAATTATTTATTCATATACATATTTTGACAATTTTTTGATCCCAAAAATAATTTAAAACAGCTTTTAGTAAAATACATATAATAAAAAAGTTATTACAGTAGAACCAGAATGCCAAAAATAAATAGCATGACTCAGAAACGGTTCTGTTCCAGAAGCCTGCCCACAAATGATAAGACCTTAGCCTAACCCAGCCACATTCTGTATCAGACAAATCTCCAATGCCTGTTTAAGAATTCCAAACCAAAATCAAAGAAGTAAAAACCAGAAGGGACCTGGGAGATCAGCTAGTTCCAGTTTTCAAACTGACTCCATCCAACTCAAGGGATTTAGCACAAGCCCAATATGGGGGTGGGAGTGGAAGGCAGTGGATGAGCACTCAAGGCTTCTACAAAATAGTTCCTTTATAAACAGTTATATGGCAAAATAAAAGAGAAAAAAAGAGAAGGAGGTCCACAGTCGGTAACTGATTTCCCAAACTCACATAACTGGTGGAAATAAGACCAGTATTCATTATTTGCTGTAATATCAACAACCTTTTCCTAATTTTTCCCTAGTTAGCTTAAATTACATTGTTCAACTTATAGATTATTACACTTTAGCCATAAAGTGTCAATAATAATGTATGCATAATATCTACAACTATTTTCTTCAAGATATTTAGAGGAAATATTGAAATAATCTCCAAATGAAACAATATAAGATGGTGCATTATCTGCCATTGCTATTGTTCTTGTGTGGCTTCTATAGAAATTTGAATTGTTTTCAACCCTGTGATTTATTAATGGCATACCAGCATTCTACAAAATACAGTTTAAGAAATACTGGTATCGTGAACATTAATGTTCACAATAAAATAAGTCAATTCAATATTCATCTTCTTCTTGACTAATGCAGTCAATAAAGAATGGTACAGTTTTAGAAGGTAAAAGAAAGTTCCATGAGGTCAATATACTTCAGAATAGTCAATTTATTGTCCGTTTGCTATACTTACCAAACAAGTTAACAACTCAATACATTTTTTAAATTTTACAGAATTTATCCATCTATATTTATTTGTCATTACTACTCTTTTTTTTTTTTTGAGACAGAGTCTCACTGTGTCACACAGGCTGGAGTGCAGTGACACCATCACAGGTCACTGCAATCTCAACCTCCTGAGCTTGAGTGATTCTCACATCTCAGGCTCCAGAGTAGCTGGGACTACAGACATGAGCCACTGCACTTGGCTGTTTGATTTTTTTGTAGAGACAGGGTCCCACTATGTTGCCCAGGCTGGTCTTGAAGTCCTCAGCTAGAGCCAATTTCTCCTGTCTTGACCTCCCAAAGTGCTGGGATTGCAAGTGGGAGCCGCGGCACCTACACCATTCATACTCTTTTTACAGAAAAAATAAGTGAACATTTTTACTCCAAAAATAGATAATATTTCCCACACCACTCCTCTCCAACCATCACCATCATAGCCATGCTGAGAAATATTAGTGAGCTACACATTGTAATCTAAAGGTTTTTTGTTTTGTTTTGTTTTGTTTTGTTTTGTTTTTGAGATGGAGTCTTGCATTGTCACCCAGGCTGGAGTCCAGTGGCGTGATCTTGGCTCACTGCAAGCTCCGCCTCCTGGGCTCAAGCAATTCTCCTGCCTCAGCCTCCTGAGTATCTGGGACTACAGGCACCCGCCACCACGCCCAGCTAACTGTTTTTTGTATTTTTAGTAGAGACGGGGTTTCACTACGTTGGCCAGGCTGGTCTCGAACTCCTGACCTCATGATCTGCCCGCCTGGGCCTCCCAAAGTGCTGGAATAACAGGCATGAGCCACCGCACCCAGCCATAATCTAAAGTTTTGAATGTTCACTTCCATGTTCACATTTAATAATGTTTCTACTCTACATATTTCTAGCAGGAAAATAATAGTAGTTAATAGCTCAGTTTCATCTAAAACCAAGCACAGTAGTTTATATCTCAGTTCTCACATTGGTTGCCTATCAGGTAGGTATATTATTATTTCCATTTTATAAATGAGGAAACACACAAAATACATGCTCAGTCTATATTTGGAGAATGGACAAATAAATGAGTAATTAAAATGTGAGGAGATGAACTCATGTGAATCACCTGGATTCACAAATCAGTTCCTTTGCAGCCTGGAGTAGTGAAAAAATGCTAGATTTGTAATCAGAAGCCTGGGTTTCAGGCATCTCTCTCCCACCACCTGTATGCATTGTTTTGGACTCAGTTTCCTCTGATATTAAATAGAAATTATAATAATTTCTAACTCACAAGAATAACAGTAAAATTAAATGTGAGTTTCATGCTGTGATGCTAGACACTGTGTACAAATATGATGCTGTACAAATACAGCCTGGCATTTGTATTAATAAATACAAATATTTAGTAATATTAAGCATAGATTAAGAAATACTAACTTGTTTCCAAAATCTAATTTTCATAAGTCTCAAATGAATACAACTATTTGGATCTAGGTATTGTAATTTAATTGACTCCTAGCTAACAGCATAATTAAAATATACACTCACAGAGAAGTCCTTTTTATCAACCGAAGAGAACTCCACAGGGTACAAATTAATGTCCTTTTTCATTTCTGATTTCCTGTGACCATATGCCTGTCTCTGGAGTGTGATCAGGGCCAACAAACCCATTCAGGCATCCTCAACGGATTCCTAAATTCCCCTGCTCTCACTCACGTTCTTTCGGTCCTTAGTGTTCCAGAAGCCTGGGACACAAATGTTGTGCCCTGTGGTTTCCATGGTGACCCTTGACACACTTTTGGAACATATGTTTTCTGATGCCTAGTCTGTGCAGAAACTCTAGAAGAAAATTATGTTTTCAAACCTTTGGTTTCCATTTTTTCAACCAAAAATACTATATATGTATTGAACATATTATTAATGGTTGTTCTTGTTGTTATTAACATCAATAATTGCATTGATTCCCATGGGAGAACAAAAATCACACTTCATATCTTCCATATACCAAGCCTTCCTACATGGAGTCTATGTTGTTCTTCAAATGATATCTAAAGTAGTAGACCTGTATTTGTTAATGTAGGATAACAGCGATGTGAATAATGTAACACATACATAAAAATAATGTCTACTTACCCTAAAATGTATGTATTTTAGGTAAAATATTTCTCTTCATACCTATGTTTTATTTCCATAACATCAAATATACATTTTCTTTATATTTGTGTTTTCATTCATTCAGTAAAAATTTACTATCTACTATTTGCCTGGCTCTGTGCTAGGTGCTAGGATTACAACTGAGAATAAGGCAGAGTTCTATTCTTAAGGAAGTTACATTCTAGAAAGGGTTATAGATGAGCAATCAGGTTCCATAAGCAAGATACATGCTAGGCTGAAGTGAGCACAGAGCAGAGGCCTGTGTGGGCTGCATCAGACCTGAGGCATGAGGAAAGGGTTCCCTGCAGAATCCTTGCATAGATTTGAAGGTTGAATAGGAGTTAGCTAGGGGGAGGTAGCCAAACAGTAGAGAGATCAAGGCGGGAGGGTACGTGGAAGGAGGAAGACACGCAAAAGAACCCCAGGCAGAGGGAACAGTCTATACACACAGGCCAGGAAACAGTAGAGAGAAAGGCCAGTTCAGGATTTGAAGCAGCTCCATTTAATTCCAGCCCAGAGTATAAAAGAGAAGAGGAAGAAGGATCTTGGTAAGTTAGTCCAAAAATGTGGACTTTATCCAGAGGGCAATGGGGCACCAAAATGAAATACAGTTGACCCTTAAACAACACAGGGGTTAGGAGCACAGTTGCATATCCACATACAACCAAAAGTTAACAGTCTACTGTTTACCAGAAGCCTTGTCCATAACATAAACAGGTGATTAACACAGATTTTGTATACTATATGTTATATATATGTTGTATTCTTATGATAAAGTAGGCAAGAAGAAAAGCAAGATTTTTCTAAATTATCACAAATCTCCAAAGATTTTCCTATATTTACTGAAAATAATCCATGTACAAGTGAACCTGTGCAGTTCAAATCCATGTTGCTCAAGGGTCAACTGTATACGAATGAGGAAAAGCCTAAAATCCCCAGGCGGGGATTTTTTGTTTTTGTTTTTGTTTTTGTTTTTTGAGATTGAGTCTCGCTCTGTCACCCAGGCTGGAGTGCAGTGGCGTGATCTCGGCTCACTGTAAGCTCTGCCTCCCGGGTTCATGCCATTCTCCTGCCTCAGCCTCCCAAGTATAGGCGCCCACCACCATGCCCGGCTAATTTTTTTGTATTTTTAGTAGAGACAGGGTTTCACTGCATTAGCCAGGATGGTCTCAATCTCCTGACCTCATGATCCACCAGCCTCGGCCTCCCAAAGTGCTGGGATTACAGGCGTGAACCACCGCGCCGGGCCCTAGGCAGGGATTTTTTAAATTGACAGAAAGAGCCTGCAAAATGGTTTAATTGTAAATAGATTGGACTTTACTCCATGAATCCCCCCAAAATCCGAATTACAATGGGAATGTAGACAAAGGCCCACAATAGCGTGTTTCATTCTTTCTTTTTACCTTTCACCATTAAAAAGACAAAATACAAGTTGCCCGGTTTTCGCAGAACATGATTAAGTACTTAATGGGAAGAACTGTCTAAGATTCCTGAAATTTAATTTGCCTGTGTTGGCAATAAAAGTGGATAAGATAATATAGATAACTTCTAAATTGTAACTATTTTGAGTAAAAGGACCCTAAGCAAATGTAAAAAACTAGAATATATAAGAATTACACTTTAGGCCAGGCATGGTGGCTCATGCCTATAATTATAGCACTTTGGGAGGCCAAGGCAGGTGGATCACCTGATGTCAGGAGTTGGACACCAGCTTGGCCAACACGGCGAAACACCGTCTCTACTAAAAATACAAAAATTAGCCAGGTGCAGTGACAGGCACCTGTAATCCCAGCTACTAGGGAGGCTGAGGCAGGAGAATCACTTGAACCCGGGAGGCGGAGGTTGCAGTGGGCCAAGACTGCACCATTGCACTCCAGCCTGGGCAACAAGAGTGAATCTCCGTCTCAAAAGAAAAAAAAAAAGAAAAAGAATTACGCTTTAAAAATATATTCTAATTAACTAACAAAAGGAATTTGGCGTATGTAAGAAGTCAATTTCTGAAAACCTTCTTTAAAAACTTTTAGAAATAATAAATTAATGTGAATGATTTGATTATTTTACATCGTAGAGGGCAAGTTAATTGTCCTTAAGGTTTATGGAATAAAAAGAAAAAAATCAGAGCAGCACTACATGACATGTGCTCTGGGTCCCCAGAGGGGCAGCCAATCCCAGCCTTGCTCATCTCTTAAGTGAAAAACCATTCACCAGTGTGGAGATGTAATTCTCATCTAACATGCTCTATGTGTCTATGTATCATGGTGCCTTTCCTGGTGCTCTGGGACAGTTTGCTTAGTAGGTTTTCCTAATGGACTTTAGCTCATCACTGCCATTTAAAGCATTTCTCTGAAAGTGACTTTAGTTCAAGGAGCATCATTAACCAAATATTACCCGCTTGCTGGCAGGGAAGACACACACACATAAAATTTGACAAGAAGACTGCTGATTTTCCAAGCTCTTTCCTATCACTTTAACTGTTCCTGGGCAGAACTTTGATTTCTGTCCCTAAACCTCTTCCTCCTCCAGACTTCGCCAGGTCAGTACATACTACCATCATTCATCTAACTGCTTAAGCCAACTCCAAGTTAAAAGTCACCTTTGGCCGGGCACAATGGCTCACACCTGTAATCCCAGCACTTTGGGAGGGTGAGCTGGGTGGATCACTGGAGGTCAGGAGTTCGAGACCAGCCTGGCCAACATGGCGAAATCCCATCTCTATTAAAAACACAAAAATTAGCCAGGCATGGTGGTGAGTACTTGTAATCCCAGATACTTGGAGGCTAAGGCAGAAGATTTGTTTGAATCTAGGAGGCAGAGGTTGCAGTGAGCTGAGATCACGCCACTACACTCTAGCCTAGGCGACAGAGCTGTCTCAAAAAAAAAAAAAAAAAAAAAAAGCCACCTTTAATCTAACCGCCACATCCAGTCACTCCACATGATTTGCCTCTCTGCCTTCATAATGTATCCTGAATTCTTCCAATTTTGTCTCCTTGGCAAACATCATCCCTTCCCCTGGACCTCTGCAATAGCCAAGAGCTGCAAAACTTTCATTTGTGTTTTGATCTGCAGGTAGGTCTCAAGAACTGTGGTCCAGTTGGAATTCTTCCACTGTTAGGTCCTTTAAAGGTCAGTGGGGAGGGCTTATTTATTTTAGTCAGTTCTTCCCTTCATAATTTCAAGAAGGTATCCTGGAAAGAGTTACCTAGGTGTCCACTGCCTATGGTTAGTATATGATATGAAGTCATTGCCAAGTCTGGCTGCCTCTCTTGCCTTGCCTTACACATCCCCAACTCTGAATGCTGGGGCCTTGTGAACCCAGACCCACATGCTATCATGTGAAGCATGTACTTGCTTCCCCCTTCCTTTCCACCATGATTGTAAGTTTCCTGAAGCCTCTCAGTCATCATTCCTGTTAAGCCTGTGGAACTGTGAGTCAATTAAACCTCGTTTCTTCATAAATTATCCAGTCTTTATAGCAGTGTGAGGATGGACTAATACAGTTCCTGATGAAAAGATGACTTAGTTCTCTCTCTCTCTCTCTCTCTCTCTTTCATGCTCTCTTTCTCCTTCTACTTTTCACCATGGGGTGATGCAGCAAGAAGGCCCTTGCCCTTGGACTTCCCAGCCTTCAGGACTGTAAGAAATAAATCTCTGTTCTTTATAAATTACCCAGTGCCAAGTGTTCTACTTTAGCAACACAAAATAGACTAAGACAGAGGGGCTTCTTTACCAGTTCATCAGATGTAACCAACCATGTATGAAGCACAATGCTGGGCATGGTTTATGCACAAACTGGAACCCCTGCTACTTGGTCATTCAGGAAAGAAATGATAAGGGTAGATGACAATAGGTATAGAAAGCCAAATTCAAGACATCTGTAGGAAATACAATTGACAGGATAGGCAACACAGACGTAGGTAAAAGTTAAGGGGGAAATGAAGAGCCGAAGATAACTCCCAGAATTGTAACTCTTTCACTGACCGGCTGGTGATGCCACTTTCTAAAACAGAAGTACAGGCTATTCATGGAGGAAAAATGAACTCAGTTGTGCTATCGAGAATTTGAAGTATTTACTGGACAATGAGATGGAAATACATGTTAAGCACTTTAATATACGGATTCCATGCTCAGGAGAGGCAGATGGGCTTCACTGACAGGTTTCAAATTCTCCAAAGATTAGGCGCAATCTACACTGCGGAAAAGACAAGATAAGCATAGTGATGTGATGAAGCGAATGTCCTCTAGAGACAGACTGAGTCCAAGTCCTGATCTCTCCACTTACTGGTTACTTGGACAAATGATTAACCTCTCTGTGCTTCAGTTTCCTAGTCTATAAAATGAGGATAATAAGAGTACCTACCTCATAACATCATAAAAATGAAACCAGTTTGTTTGTAAAGTGTTTAGGTCAGTATTCAGAACCTAGTAAACATTATGTCTATCTCTTCCAAATTAAAATTTTCTCCAAGGAAGAGAGTATGAAATGAGAGATGAAGAAAACTGGCATTAGCCATGGAGAATATCAACGCCTTAAGATGTAGGTAAAGAAAAAGGTATTCTTGATGTGGGTAAAGAAAGAGGTATTCTTAGAAGAGTGATAAGCAGCAGCTCCAAACGAGCTTTCTTTTCTCAAAAGACACCAAAACTGAGACACTGAGACACAGAGGTGATAAAATACCAAGAACTAACTCCTGGTGCAAGATTCTCTACAATTTAAATGGGCTGTCTCTCAAGTAATTTTTATTTATTTTATTTATTTTTATTTTTATTTTCTTGAGATGGAGTCTTGCTCTGTCACCCAGGCTGGAGTGCCGTGGTGCAATCTCGGCTCACTGCAACCTCTACCTCCTGGGATAAAGTGATCCTCCCACCTCAGCCCCCAAGTACCTGGGACTACAGGCACATGCCACTGCACCCAGCTGATTGTTTTTTTGTTTTGTTTTGTTTTTTGTTTTTTGTGTTTTTTTGCAGAGACAGGGTCTTGCTATGTTACCCTGGCTGGTCTTGCCCAGACTGGTCTCAATTTCCCAGGCTCAAGCAATCCTCCCACCTGGACAGTGCTGGGATTACAGGTTTGAGCCACCATTCTCAGCCTCTCAAGTAATTTTGCAAGTACAGTGTAACATTTTTAGGTTCTTTAGCAGTAGAAAAAGGAAAGTATATCTTTAGCTACATTAAAGAGGGAGTATTCAGTAATCCTCATCTACTTATAAAGAAGTTTCCTATTTTAATAGTAATTGAGTGTGTTGTATTGGGAGAAATCATTCTCTCAAGAGAAGTTAAACAACTACTCTGACCATAAAAAAATCTGTCTGCCTTATAGATTCTAGGTTGCATAATTAACATTCACGAAGTATTTTAAAAGGAAAATCACTTATGAGCCCTAAGTATTACTATGTAATTAATAATTTCCTAGACTTTATTTGATTAGAGATTACAGATGCAAAATTTGACATACCTGGTATGAAATCAAACTTTTGCTCTCAGCCTCACATTCAGCAATGCTCATAGTGTGCTAATGCCATCAAAATGCAGGAAAAAAATGTACTTTTAAAAATGATTTAGTTTTTGGTAGTTCTCTACTGTTTCTACTCACATTTCCAATATCAAATGTGTAGGAATTTTCCATACCATACAATTCTCCAATTCTCTGCCCACATCAATTGGGTTTCCTACAGTTCAACTTAATTGTAGAACACCCAGTTGGCATGGGCAGAGAAGTTACCTGTGGTTACCTGACACTATTTAGATGGAGTTAGCATCCGATCTCACAAGTTAAAGTCTCAGTACCACAAGACTGTGTCACTTCAGATGCCAGTTGCAAGTTCCCAGGTTACCAAAAATAAAATTCTAAGCCCCCCAACAAACTGAATGGACCCCTCCTCTCACCCAAAGTCATTCCATAGTTAACCTGAAAAACTAGATCAGGCTATGATGGAAAAGGAGGGGACCAAACATGCCTCATTATACCCTCCTCCCTTTGGAATTCAGGCACAACTGACCAGTATTAACGTTAAAACAGAGACCTAAAGACTGACAAAATAGACTCTTTGTAGCAATAAGATACCAACATGACAGATAGCTAACCTTGAAAGGAATCAAAGTATTTTACCCCCAAATATATTTCTTGGACATATTTTGAAATGGTCCTGCAAAGCTGTCTATTGTGGGGAAAATCTACTTTCTGTAGAGAATCTTCTCCCCCTTTCCAGGTCTTTTCCCTGATCCAGGAGAGAATTAACTAAGAGTCTGGCACCTTTTTAAAGTCTGATGAAAAAAAAACATGTACAATGTATTCTCTCTGAAGCCTGCTACCTGGAGGCTTCCTCTACATGACAAAAACCTTGTTCTCCACAATCCCTTATCTTAACCCAGACACTCTTTTCTATTGATTCCAGGTTTTTTGTTTTTTTTTTTTTAGATGGAGTTTCACCCATGTTGCCCAGGCTGGAGTGCAATGGCACGATCTTGGTTCACCGCAACCTCTGCCTCCCGGGTTCAAGCGATTCTCCAGCCTCTGTCTCCCCAGTAGCTGGGATTACAGGCATGCACCACCACACCTGGCTAATTTCGTATTCTTAGTTGAGATGGGGTTTCTCCATGTTGGTCAGGCTGGTCTCCAACTCCCGACCTCAGGTGATTGGCCCACCTTGGCCTTCCAAAGTGCTAGGATTACAGTGTGAGCCACTGCACCCATCCTGATTCCAGGTCTTTAGATAATAACTTAGCTTTTTCAACCAATTGCCAATCAGACAATCTATGAATCTACCTATGACCTAGGATATCCCTCTCCCTACAAGTTGCCCCGCCTTTCCAGACCAAACCAGTGTACATCTTACATGTATTGATTGATGTTTTACATCTCCCTAAAACATATAAAATCAAGCTATAGTCTGACCACCTCGGGCACGTGTTCTCAGGACCTCCCTGGGGCTATGTCATGGGTCCTGGTCCTCAGATTTGGCTCAGAATAAATCTCTTCAAATATTTTCCAGAGTTTTATTCTTTTCATTATCATCACCAATCACCCATAAGTTGGGGTTTTCCACAACCCCTTCCTCAGATTCAGTAATTTGCTAGAATGGCCACCGAACTCAGGAAAGTATTTTACTTACAATTACCAATTTATTATAGAGAGTTCAAATCAGGAACAGCCAAATGGAAGAGGCATAAGGAAGGGTATGGAGGAAGGGGCACAAAGCTTCCATGCCCTGTGTGCACACCACCCTCCCAGCACCTTCATGTGTTCACCAACTCAGAAGCTCTTCAAACTTTGTCATTTAGGGGGTTTTATGGCAGTTCCACTATGTAGGCATGGTTGATAAATCACTGGCCATCAGTGATAGGACTCTGTCTCCAGCATCTCGCTCTCTCCTCCCCAGAAGTCCTGAGCGGGGGCTGAAAGTTTCACAAAGTTAGTTGCTCTGGCAATCAGCCCCTATCCTGAAGCTATTGAGGGGTTCCCCAAAAGTCACCTTAGTATGGTTGGAAGAGACTTATTATGAATAACAAAAGATGCTCCTATTTTTACCACTAGGGAGCATGTCTAAGTCATGCAGCACCAAAGCATGTTACTGGTGGCAAATTCATACAGGTGGATAGTAATCTCAGTTCTTGCCTTCTCAGAAGAAAGAATTTGACCAAGGCGGCATAAGGCAGAGTGAAAGACCAAGACAAATTTTAGAGGAGGAGTGAAAGTTTATTGAAAAGTTTTAGGCAGGAATGAAAGAAAGTCAAGTACATTTGGAAGAGGGCCAAGTGGGCGACGTGAGAGAGTCAAACACCATGCCCTGTTAGACCTTTGGCCTGGGGTCTTACACAATGACACGCTTCCAGAGGGTTGCGTCCTTCTCCCTGATTCTTCCCTTGGAGTGGGCTGTCCGCATGCACAATGGCCTGCCAGCACTAGCGAGGGACTGCATGCACTGACATTGTGTTTACTAACATTGTGCCCAGCTCATTTGAAGCATTTTTCCCTTACCAGTCGAGGGTTTGAACTCCACCATTTTGCCTCTTAATGTGCATGCTTGAGCCCACCCACCCAACTTCTGAGATCTCACCTGGAAGCAGCTAGTCACTAGTTTCAGGTGTTTCCTATCTATTGGGAGACTGCCTTTCCCTGGCACTGGCTAATAAACGATTATTTAGAGAGAAAGTTATCAACTGCATGACCATCATCTGATGGGCACCTGATGTTCCTGGTTGGGTGGTGGGTAGGGAGGCCTCTCGTGCCCTGCTCATATCTGCCTACCTATAGCAACACTATCGCCCCTATCGTTCGGGAAACTCCAAGGGTTTTGGAAGTTCCGTGTCAGGAACTGGGGACAAAGATCAAATACATATTTCTTATTTATCACAGGTAGAAAAAGAAAAGAAGCCTAGGAATTACTTGCAAAAGGAGGCTGTCTCAGTCTTTCTGTTTTCTAAAGACCTTGTTGCATTTCCCCAAAATTATTTAAGAAGGGGCCTTTAATTGCAAATATGCTAATTATAAACTGAAAGTTAGTATTTATTGTGTAGCATGGTGCATTTGAGCTTTATTAAGTTTTAGATTAAATCTAAATACACAGTGTCTTAATTTAATTTAAATTAAATTAAGATTTAAATTAATTTAAATCTGCTTCCCCAAGAAGCAGATTTTGAAACAAGAATTCAAGTGCGAATTTATTTGGGATGTACAAGGAAACCATCTGGGAAGTGAAGAAATGCGACAAGGAAGTAAAGGCAACTAACAGAGGGTGTGTCCTCAAGCCTAGCTACCACTGGCTTGGTGTGATATAAAACCATGAGTCTCAGAATTATCCCTACAGGAGCTGTGATATTCATCCACCAACTCCCATCACCCATTGGTGGAGGGCTGCTCCTAGGGGTGGTAATTTCTGAGCATTTCCTTTGGTGCCTGCAGGATTCAAAAGACCTTAGGCACAAAAATGCAGATATTGGCAGGTGGAAGTCTTGGAAGCCAAGGGGAAGGGAGTGTACAGTGTCAAAGATAACAGAAAATCAAAATCAGAAAGAACAATTGTCTTTAGTTTTCTCAAATAGAATGTAGTTTTTCTGTTGCCTTTCATGCAAAACCTCCTCAAAATTTTTCCATCTTCTCTGTCTCTGATCCTTCTCCTCTCATTGTGTCTTCAACACACTCTAATCAAGCTCTGTACCCACCACTCCACCAGAATTGTTCTTGTCAAGGTCACCAGTGATCCACAAGATGCTAAATTCAATGGTCAATTCTTAGTCCTCATCTTACTGGTCCTATTACTAGCATTGATTGATTGATTGATTGAAACAGAGTCTCACTCTGTTGCCAAAGCTGGACTGCAGTGGCACACTCATGGCTCACTGCAGCTTCAACCCATCCTCCCACCTCATCCTCCCAGGTAGCTGGTACCACAGGCATAGAGATGGGGTCTCCCTATGTTGCTCAGGGACAATAAATTGGTCTCAAACTCCTAGACTCAAATGATCCTCTTGCCTTAGCCTCCCAAAGTACTGGGATTACAGGGATGGGCCACCACACCTGGCTCTATTTAACTCCGTTGTTTGCTTCCTCCTCCTCTGAGCACTTTCCTTAATTGGCTTTCATGACATCATAGATTCTGGTTTTTTTGTTTCCCTTCTGTCTCACGGGCTGCTGCTTTTTCAGACTCTCTCCTAATTTTGGGGGCTTCTTAAAATTGGAGTACCCAGGACTCAGAACCTATATACACTTCTCTATCTCAGCCATTCCCTTTATGATGTCATCTAGTCACATGACTTTTAACTGTGATCTATATGTTTACTTGCAAATGTTTATCTCCAACCCTGACCTCTCTACTGATCTCCTGACATATATTTAACTGTATACTAGACATTTTCACTTAAATGTCCAAAAGACCTTTCAAACTTAGTTTGCCCCAAAACAACTTTCTGATCTTTCCTCTAAAACTTGGTCCTCATGCAATCTTGCTCATCTCAGTTGATGACAACTCTACCTTTTTGGTGGCTTAGGCCAAAAACCTTAGATTTATCCTTGACTCCCCTCTTCATTCTATACCACATCTAATTTATAGCAATCCTCTGTTACCTCTATCTTCAAAATATATTCGGAACTGGAACAGTTCTCCAGCAAGTGCCATATCCAAGCCGCCATCATCTCTGAATAATTGCAAGAATCTCCTAGCTGGCTTCCCTCGGAGGAGCCAGAGGGATCTCTTTAGAATGCTAAATAAGGTCATATCACTTCTTGGCTCAAAAACTCTTTAATAATACCCCAAATCATTTGGAGTGAAATCATTCAGAATAAAAGCCAAAATCTATTGTTGTTGTGTTTTCTTGAGACAGAGTCTCACTCTGTCACCCAGGCTGAAGTGCAGTGGTGCAATCTCAGCTCACTGCAACCTCTGCCTCCTAGGTTCAAGCGATTCTCTTGCCTTGGCCTCCCAAGTAGTTGGCATTACAGGCATGTGTTTTTAGTAGAGACGGGGTTTCACCATGTTGGCCAGGCTGGTCTCAAATTCTTGACCTCAAGAGATCCACCTGCCTCGGCCTCCCAAAGTGCTGGGATTACAGGCGTGAGCCACCACACCAGGCCAAAAGCCAAAATCTTTAGAATGGCACGTAAGGCTCTAAGTAACATAGTCCCCCGTTACCTCTCCAATCCCATCTCTTATCACTGTACCCCATATTCCTACTGACTCCAGCGATATTGATCTTTGCAGTTCCTTGGACATTCCAGACACTTCCATACGAGGGTTCTTACCCTTGCTGTTCCCTCTGCCAAGGGCTCACTAACTCACCTTCTTTGCTCAGACGTCATCTTCACAGTGAGACCTTCCTTGACCACTCTCCTTTTTTTTCCCAGTCCTGTGTGTTTCAGACGACCAGCCTTTCAAGATCTAACCCCACACTCCCTTCCAGCACTCTCCATCTCTCTTCCTTGATTGGTTTTTCTCCATAGCACTTATTATTTTCTAACATGCTGGAAATTTTACTTATTATTTTGTTCATTGTCTCGTCACTAGATTACAAATTCCACTCAGCGAGAGTTTCTGCCAATTTTGTCACTGCTCAAAGCCTAGAACAGTACCTGGCACATAGTGGTTACCCCGCAAATATTTTACCTTGTTAACTAAATGGTTTAATTAATTAAACTTATTGACCTCATCAACTAGTTAACTAACAGCAAATGATGAAGTAGTTTGAGAAGTGACTAGAAGGTGAGGAATATGAGGCTGATCATATTCCTTTTTTCTTTTTTTCTGAGACAGGATCTTACTGTCACTGCATTCGGGCAGGAGTGCAGTGGCACAATCATAGCTTGCTGCAGTCTCAACCTCCCAGGCTTAAGTGATCCTCCCACCTCAATCTCCCAAACGGCTGGGACTACAGGCATGCACCACCACAGCTAACTAATTTTAACATTTTATTTGTAGAGATGAGTCTCATTATGTTGCCCAGGCTGGTCTCAAACTCCTAGGCTCAAGGAATCCTCTCACCTTGGCCTCTGTTAAGTGCTGGGATTACAGGTGTGAACCACCACATCCAGCCAAAAACAACACTTTTAAGAAGCTTGGGGGTCGGTGTGGTGGCTTACACCTGTAATTCTAGCACTTTGGGAGGCAAGGCAGAAGGATCTCCTAAGGTCAGGAGTTCAAGAGCAGCCTGGCCAAAATGATGAAACCCTGTCTCTACTAAAAATACAAAAATTGGGCGGGTATGGTTGCACACACATGTAATCCCAGCTATTTGGGAGGCTGAGGCAGGAGAATTGCTTGAACCCAGGAGGTGGAGGTTGCAGTGAGCCAAGATCATGCTACTGCTCTCCAGCTTGGGCAATAGGGTAAGAAAACGTCTTTAAAAAAAAAAAAAAAGAAAGAAAGAAAAGAAAGAAGAGTCTGTTATGGTCGCTGCTGCCCTGAGGAGGATGAGGAAGCCCGCACAAGCAAAACTGCTGCCCGGGTCGGCCATCCAAGCCCTTGCGGGGCTGGTGCAGCCGCTGGTCCTGGCGCTCCTGCTCCTGTCTGCCACTCTATCCAGTGTTGTATCATGGACTGATTCACTGAGCCAAACTGTACTCAACTCAGTTATTTCTACCCCAAATGTGAATGCTTTAACACATGAAAAACAAACCAAACCTTCTATTTCCCAAGTCAGTACCACCCTCCCTCCCACAACGAGTACTGAGAAAAGTGGAGGAGCATCTGTGGCTCCTCGTCCCTCGCCTACACCTCTGTCTCAAGAGGAAGCTGATAACAATGAAGATCCTAGCATAGAGAAGGGGGATCTTCTCATGCTGAACAGTTCTCCATCCACAGCCAAAGACACTCTGGACAGTGGCGATTACGGAGAACCAGACTATGGCTGGACCACGGACCCCAGGGACAACGACGAGTCTGATGACACCTTGGAAGTAAACAGGGATTACATGGAAATTGAACAGTCAGTGAAATCTTTTAAGATGCCATCCTCAAATATAAAAGAGGAAGACAGCCATTTCTTTTTTCATCTTATTAATTTTGCTTTTTGCATTGCTATTGTCTACATTACATATCACAACAAAAGGAAGATTTTTCTTCTGGTTCAAAGCAGGAAATGGCGTGATGGCCTTTGTTTCAAAACAGTGGAATACCATTGCCTAGATCACAATGTTAATGAGGCAATGTCTTCTTTGAAGATTACCAATAATTATATTTTTTAAAGTCCTGTGATTTGAGTTTGCTTATTATGTAATTTTATTTGCTTGACTTTTTATATGATATTGTGCAGACGTTTGACATAGGCAATTGGTACTTAAATGAGAGGTGGGTCTCTGTTTTGCCTTGGTGCTTTGGAAATTAAATGTCACAAACAAGAAGTATATAATGTTTTATCTGTACTTTTAGAGCTGAGTTTAATCAGGTGTCCAAAATGCGAGTTAAGCATTACCTTATATTTACACTGTTAGTTTTTATTGTTTTAGATTTATTGTGCTTCTTCTGGAAGTATTAGTGATGCTACTTTTAAAAGTTCCCAAACTTGTAACTAAATTGTAACATATCTATTACTGACTCATATTCATTCTCTGCCATTCAAATACTATTTTTTAACCACACATTTTTTTTGTGGTCCCAAACTGTAATGTACAAGGATATGTGTGATAATGCTTTGCATTTGAGTAATATTTTTTTTTCCTTCCAAGAAAACTGCTTTGGATATTTTTAGATAATTTAAACATAATTTAGGATAACGATATTGCTCAGTCTGACCACAATTTTAGGTAAAACATTAAATGTGTCAAGAAATCTTGCAACATAGATTCTGCAGTTTGCAGTGGACATAGATAAAATGTTACAGAGATACTTTTTTTTTGGTTTGAATTACTATATTAAATTTAGAGGTGGAAACTGTGGTAAAATATTACATACATGTACAGTTGTCTTTAGTTAGCAATTGATTGTAGCATGGGTACCTCTAAGGTTTCAAGCATTGAGCAGAGTTTAAAATTATATCACATTTGTTTACTTCATTTATTATTTTATAGTAAATTTGAATAAATCTTAGGGGCCATTATCACTTAAATAATACTATATCTAGGTATTGCAAATTAAAATTATACCTGAATGAAGTTGTTTGTGTACATAAAGTATATTTGTGTACAATGACCTTTTTTCCTCCACACTTGTTTTCCTTTGTTTTTGTTTTTTATGGCAATTGGAAATTATTTACTATATTTCATTTGTGTCTATCTATCATAAAGAACTGATCAATATGTAAATATGTGATGTGAACCATGGTTGACTTACAAGTGTCACTACAACTCTTTAGAAAACATAATATATGTTAAGCAGGGCCCAGGTGAGCCAGTGGGCTTGTGCTTTGTGTAGAGCTGGAAGAACGCCGTCCATCCTGTCTCTCAGGTGGACAGTGTACTTTCCTAATAAGGAAGGGAAGTGCAATGGAAATATCTCCGAATTGTTTTATTGCAGTAATTTTTTTATATCTGAAACTGTATTATTTTAGTATTTTGAATAAGATTTTTAAAAATAAATGGCAAAGATATGTATATATACAAAAAGAAGTTTGGATGAGAAGAGAAAATAAAAGAGCAGGGTCATGAGAGTGTTGAAGAACCAAGAGAATGTTTTGTTTTGTTTTAAGTCTGATATCTTTGAGCACACTGGAAGATTGAGGGAAAGCAGCATGAGCCACCATGCCTGGCTGCTAAGGCAATACTTAACCAAATGAGTATAATTGTCTTCCTATAACATTTTTCTCTTACAAAAAAAATGTGGCAGGCCCACAGAGGATAGTCTGCTAATTCCAACTCTTAAGATTACAAGGGACTAGGTACGAATGAGCATAAATGTAAATGAGTTTGTGAATTGGATGGTCAGGTGGTAGAAATGGTATACTTGCCTAATTCTATTTTCTCTATGAATTAGCATCGAAATCATTTTCTAAGAAGGAGTAGGACAAGGTAGGGGATTTGTGGAGCACAGTGAGTATTTGAAATATCTACAGAAAAAAAGGGGGGAACAAAAATATCACCTAACTGAGATTAGAAACGGGTCCACACAGTTGTGGTCTGGGGAACAAATAATGTCAACTACCTGAAAGAGAATACCCAAAGCTAGGTCTTGTGTTGGCTGCCTCCCTAGGATGCATGCTCCTATTCTTTCTCCAATAGCACCCTAAATTTTCCTTTGAAACATTCACTCCTCAACCACATGGTTGTGGTCATATTAACCTCACTCATCCACCTCAGCTCTAGTGGTGGGCCCTGGATGGCTTGGCCAATCAGCATTGTCCACCCCTGACACTGGTCACAATGACTGAGGTGGGAATGAAGAAGGGACACAGTTCGACCCAAAGAGAGAGAGAATGAATCCCAAACTCTGTGCCAGGGATCAACTTCAAAATCACTGTTCTTTTCTGATGGATGGTGTGGGGAGCAAAGGTAACATCTAGAATTGTAGCTGCCATTTTGCCACCAAGTCGAATCCAAGGATAAATCTAGCCCATGAAAGGTGGAGCGGAGAGAGGGATAGAAATAGGATTTGGTTACATCCCTGGGTCAACCGATACATGATGGAAGAACTACACCTGCAATTTTTTATTTTGTGAACCACAAGATTCTCCTTTTCTATGGGCCCATTTGAGTTTTATTGTCTATAACTAGCTACCTAAGAGTCCTAAGGGACACACTTTATTGTGTTAAACATGTGACCTGAGGATTATTTGCATAATTACGTCTGAGGGAGAATACAGTATTCCTCATTTGTTAACATACAATCCAGATAAATCTTTTGCATGTCGCCTTTAAAAATTTGCTAACATATAAGTATTCCAGGGGGCTTTGGAGGCTGGAAATTCAAATTTTAATTAATTCATTAATTGAACAAATATATACCGAGCACCTTCTTTGTACCATGCCCTGTTCTTGATGCTGTAAATATAGCGGTAAATAAAACATATACAAAAAAATTTCTGCCTTAAGCAGTTTGTATTTCAGGTCAGGGAGAGAGAAAGAGGGAGGGAAGAATGGTAAACAAAGAATATACCAGATAGTGATAAGGACTGTGAGAAAAATAAAACTGGGTTCAAGGATACAGGGCAAGGCGGTGCCATTTTACACAGGGTAGTCAGGGGAATCTTTCTGCTAAAGTATTATTTCGGCAAAGACCTGCAGGAAACAAAGGAATGGGCTGTGCAGATATATGGGGAAACATTTTTCCAGGTATAGGAAACATCAGGTGCTAGTGATGTGAGCGTTCTTAGGGGAGTCAAGGAAGATCAGGGTAGATGGAGGCTTTGGTAAGTCTTTAGATTTTAATGGTGTCTAGGCCTATAGAACAAAATCCACATTCCTTATCAGAAATTTGAGGCCCTTGGCCATCTGTACCTCACCACCTTGCAAGCCTGTCTTTGACCATGTTCAGTGTGATGCCAGTCCTCTTCCACACACTGTAGCTCTTCCCTGGACATATCATGCCCTTTACAAGTTAACACTTCCCAGGCCATAGCTTTGAGAATGTCTAGAATGCCTAGAATGCGCTTTCCACGATCTCTACCTGCTAAAATTCTCTTAGTCAAGAACCAGCTCACACGCTACTTTTGTCACACGTAATCACTTCCTCTTCTGTGTTCCCACAGAGTTTTAGCTGTACCTCTCTTGGGGAGTGCTCATGATACTAATGTCTGCAATACAGCATCTCAGCCCACAAGTGCCATCCCCACTAGACTATGCAACGCTTATTCTTCTTTAAACTTCCCCAATATACAGTGCCTTGGATGTATTAAATCATTGCCAGATTTGTTACATAAAAATGCGAGGCATACCTGGGGTACAATGAGTAATCCAGTGTGACTGGAGAAAAGTATGAAAGAAAAGAAGTTTGGGATTTTCAAACCAGAAAAACAGGCCAGGCGCAGTCACTCACACCTGTAATCCCAGCACTTTGGGAAGCCGAGGCGGGTGGATCACTTGAGTTTAGGAGTTTGAGACCAGCCTGGGCAACATGGTAAAACACTATTTCTATCAAAAATACAAAAATTAGCCAGGCGTCGTGGCCTGGCTATAGTCCCAGCTACTTGAGGAGCTGACATGGGAGGATCACTTGAGCCCGGAAGGCCGAGGTTCCAGTGAGCCAAGACCACCTCACTCCACTCCAGCCTGGGTGACACAGTGAGACCTTGTCTCAAAAAACAACCACACACACACACACACACACACACACACACACACACACACAAATAATGCAGAGTTTATACCATTGTGCTGAGGCATTTGGAGTGTTACAACGCAAACCTGTGCCTCCAGATTCCCTGATCTTCCATTTGTGGCAAATAAAACTAATAATCTTTTTACTTTTTTTTTTTCTTTTTGAGACAAGGTCAAGAACTTGATAACTGCTGACCTGCATTTAAATTCCAGTTAAGCTACTTTCTTATCAGCTGTGTGACTCAATCCAACCTGTATTATTTTAATGTAAACTTCACTTTTCCCCTCCATATATTGGGTATAAATAAAAGAGCTGGCTGGGCATGGCGGCTCATGCCAGTAATCCCAGCACTTTGGGCAGCAGTGGCAGGCAGATCACCTGAGGTCAGGAGTTCAAGACCAGCCTGGCCAACATGGCGAAACCTCATCTCTACTAAAAATACAAAAATTAGCTCAGCACGGTGGCACATGCCTGCTATCCCAGGTACTTGGGAGGTTGAGGCAGGAGAATCACTTGAACCTGGAAAGTGGAGGTTTCAGTGAGCCAAGATTGCACCACTGCACTCCAGGCTGGGCAACAGAGTGAGACCCTATTTCTAAATAAATAAATAAATAAGATATTACAAAGATGAATGGAGAGATTACAATTTAAGGCAGCCAGTACTGAGCTTAGCACATTGCAATCAGTAAGAGGTAGCTGCTACTATCACAACATTATCATTCAGATTGGACTATAAGTACTTCTAGTGTGAAGCAGGGTTTGCAGGCCGTAGCATAAAACATTTCTGGAAGCAGGGTGAATAACGGTGGATCCTCTGAAAGCCTTTCTGAAGATTCTAAAACATAAAGCTAAGCTACTGATCTAAACTATTGACCAGCCATGAATTTTTGAGATAGCTAACCTCTCTGTGACCTCTAAAGGACAAGAGAGACAAAACAAACAAATAGAAACCCCACCAGACAACCATCTACCACTCCAGGAATTCAGATAAGTTACTAATGAAAGTGTCTGTGAGACTTATTAAACTGTATGAGAGAAAGATGACATATCAGTTTTGATAACAAGCAGGAAAAAGGATGCTTACTCCCAAAAATATTTTTACCTGTCAACCTCCCTTATTATCAATTAGATGATAATAGAAGAAGGAAGGAAGGAAGGAAGGAAGGAAGGAAGGAAGGAAGGAAGGAAGGAAGGAAGGAAGGAAGGAAGGAAGGAAGGAAGGAAGGAAGGAAGGAAGGAAGGAAGGAAGGAAAAGAAAGTCAACATCCTTAACATTTAACCCACTAGAAACTGTTATTGGCCCTGCATACAAAGGCATTTTCCACTCACGGTCAGCCAAACAGATATGAATTCCAGGTAAGTTACTCTTACTTATTTGTTTTTTTGAAATAGGGTCTCCCTCCGTTGCTCAGGCTGGAGTGCAGTGGTGCAATCATGGGTCACTGCAGCCTCAATTTCCTGGGCTCAAGCAAGTCTCCCACCTCAGTCTGCTGAGTAGCTAGGACTATAGGAACACACTACCATGCATGGCTAATTTGTGTGTGTGTGTGTGTGTGTGTGTGTGTGTAGACAGGGTTTTGCTATGTTGCCCAAGCTGGTCTTGAACTCCTGGGTTCAACCAATCCTCCTGCCTCAGCCTCCCAAAGTGCTAGGATTACAGGTGTGAGCCACTACACCAGCCTATAAGTTACTCTTTCTGAAAACAAAACAGCCAGATCTATGGGCACATACATATGTATTTGTCAGAGCAAGTCATTTCAGAAAATTACTGGGACCAGAACAACACCCACTTCCCACTAACCTGTGATTGGTGAGGCCCATACTTCTTCATAAGGATATCCACCTGGGCTATAAGGACCCCACATATTCTGAGTTACCTTTTCATTCTTCTGGGTGGCACAAGCCTGTTGTACTCAGGTGAGAAGGACAGAAGAATTCCACCCTATCACATGGGCAGACATGGTGTTCAGTTACCCTCTATCAATTAGATTATAGGGTTCAGGAACTAGATCAAATGACAGCTGAGGAGTGTTCAGACATTGTAATGCAAGTAAAGGTATGGATGACAGTGGGCTACTGCTTTGCCTTCAGAAAACCCCAAATTTGGTGAAAAGTGTAATCCAACCTTTTTTTTTTTTTTTTTTTTTTTTAACAGAAACTGCCTGGAAGTTCTTAGAAAAGCAGAAGTGTAAAGTAATGAAAAGTAAAGCCAAAATAATAAAGTGTAAAATAATGAAAGCTGAATACATCAGAGCCTATTAGCTTGCTTCTGCTGTTTGTAGTACTATGGTTTATTCTGCATCAACACAACCGTAGCTGAATTAGATATGACTAACAGTGTTGGTTGATTCTGTTTAATTGAGTCAGATTAATTTGTCAGCTGCACAATCATGTGGGAAAACCATTACTCATATAAACTAGACGTTGATGTTTTAAAATGTGAAATCATTTTTTCCCAAATTTGTGTTGATTTCCGTATCATTATGTCAACCTGTCTTTCCCCTCGGGCTTCCAACAGATGCCTATAACCAATAGAGGATCACTAAAGCAATTTCTAATGAGCTAAGGAACAGCTGAAGGGAGAGCCTAGCGTCCGAGTTAGAGAAGTTAGACAAACGGTGGTGGTAAAGAGTGAGGAGTCAGACTTCCTGGGTTCAACTCCCTGCTCTGGTATTTACCATCAATGAGGTCTTGGGCAAGTTTCTTAATCCCACTACACCTGTTTGCCCATCTCTAAAATAGAGTGAATAATAACATCCACCTTATTCGGTTTTGATGATTAAATTAGGTGATCAATTTAAAGTGTTTACCATAACACTTGGCCTATAGTAAGTGATTTATTAATGCCAACTATTAAAAATAAAATAATAATAATAGATATCAACCTAAAGGCAGTTTTCCTGATAGTTGCTTTCTCAGAAACATTCAGATTAACATATACACCAATATATATGTATATATGCATTAGCCAGAGATTCTCAATCCTAATACTACTGATATTTTGGACTCTATACATCCAAAATATCATAATAAAGAATTATTATTCTTCATTATGGGGGACTCTCCTGTGCATTGTAGGATGTTTAGCAGCATCCCTGACTTCTAACCACTATATAGAACTTTCACAGTTGTGAATCCAAAAATGTCTCCAGATATTGCTGAATATCTCATGGAGCAGCAAAATCCCCAGTTTGAGAACAACTGTGGAGACCCATTAATAGCTGCTGTTAAGGACACACCATCTTCGTCATGTCGCTCTTGCCTAAAGGTCCGGTCAACGGTGTTCACTGTGTGACTAAATGGTAAATAAATCACACCCAAAAATAGCCACCTTAAAATTATTTCTTCCTTTGATATTAATTCAACTTTTGTGAAGAGAGTGTTTGTCATGTTTACCTCTGCATTCTTACTGCCGGGCACACAATGGGCAATGAATGAATGAGGAATGATTGAATGACTGAATACACCTTTAAGTTTTTTTTGTTGTTGTTAAACAACTCTGGGCTGGCACAGTGGCTTAGGCCTGTAATGACAGCACTTTGGGAGGCCAATGTAGAAGAATTGCTTGAGCTCAGGAGTTCGAGACCAGCCTGGGCAGTATCGGGAGCCCCTGTCCCTATAAACTAAATAAATAAATAAATAAATAAGCCAGGTGTGATGGAACAAGCTAGCTGCAGAGGCGAGAGGATTGCTTAAGCCTAGGAGGTCAAGGTTGCAGTGAGCTTCAATCATGCCACCATCCTCTAGCCTGGACAACAGAGTGAGACCCTATCTCAAAATAAATAAATAAACAACTCTGAGTAGCATTTCAGTTTCCTCCCTCTTAGACGCCAGCCAACACACAAAGGAGATAAAGAATGCTCACACTCCCACACACTCACATACTGTGAGGAACCATGGTCAAATAGGCCAAGCTGAGTCAAGCTCTCGGGAGCAAGGGAAGGCAGGAGCACCCCCGTTCCACAAAGCTTCGGGGTGTGGAGCCAAAAGCTGACCACGGATTATCTCCAGGATACAGTGCCAAGGACCTAGCTGGAAAAGTAGGTCCAAATAGGTCAGTAAGAAAGAATGCCTGCAGTTAATCCTGATATGAGAGGGGCAGATCCAGGGGAGTCATAGAGCAGGCAAAGAACAGAGGCTTAGAACAGAAAGTGGCCCAGCAAAATCCCACAGACAGGCTGGATTGTAGCATGTTTCAGATCCTCTGTGATGTGTTCATTTACAGGGTCCAAGATAGAATGAGACCCAGAGTCTGTCATTTATTGTTTGAATTAACCCTGCTAACTTCATGTTTGTTACCGTTTTAACCAATATACATACTCTCTCTTCATCCAAGTTCATAATAAACATTCTGAACAAAACTTTTCCTTAGAAACTACTATTATTTCCTCAGTGGCCCATTAAATGAAGATATTTAGTTATGTAGAGAGCAGAGCAATTTAAAGCCACTATGAAATAATACGTGAATCACAAAGTTCAGCAAACAGAATTACCAAGTGAACATCATTTCAACTATTTTCATATGAACCAAAAAATGATGCAATTTTACTAGGTGATTGCATGATATTTCCAAAGCACACAAACGAGGATTCTTAAATCCCTAGTTATTTGCTACTGAGATATAAATTGCTAAACAAATACACAGCTCTCTTTAGTCTTGTCATTTACACTCACTGTTTCCTATATACTCAGTGCACAAGTTAACCATTAGCTCAATTTTGATTCAACTACACCTTTTTTTTTTTTTTTTGGCTTTGTGCCCTTTATTATGCAAAGATAGGTGGAATTAGTGATGATAATAAAAGCTTATAGCGCCATGTGAGAAGTGTTTCTAGGGTGTTGTGTTAGGAAAAGCTATATACTCCACTAAGGAAATAGAGGGCTTGGGGAGGGGAGGGTTTGGGAGGTATTGGAAGGGAAGTCAAGGCGAGAATAACTAGTAACATATCATGTCTCTCTTTTCACTTTCACTAGGAATCCTAGGCCAAACTTGAAACTCAATTCTAGGGGTTCATTTGCATACTTTTATGCCTGGTCATGATTTCTACTCTAGTTTTTATTTCTCTGGGCCTGATTTTTAATTCCTTATTTGTAGTTTACCATTTTATGGTCCGTGTTTATTTTAAGTCACCATAAATATGTTACAAAATGAAGAATGATATAATAAAAATTAAGTGGAACAATAATCATAACTGCATATTATATAAATGACTTTGTAAAACAAGAGGCAGGATCAGCATTAGTAATTAGTCAAATAGCATAATGTAAAAGACATAAGCATTAGAAAGCTTACAATTAGGCCGGGCATGGTGACTCACGCCTGTAATCCCAGCACTTTGGGAGGCCGAGGCAGGCAGATCACAAGGTTAGGAGATAGAGACCATCCTGGCTAACATGGTGAAACCCCATCTCTACTAAAAAAATACAAAAAATTAGCCGGGTGTGGTGGCGGGCACCTGTAGTCCCAGCTACTCAGGAGGCTGAGGCAGAAGAATGGCGTGAACCTGGGAGGCGGAGCTTGTAGTGGGCCTAGATTGCGACATTGCACTCCAGCCTGGGAGAAAGAGCGAGACTCCCTCTAAAAAAAAAAGAAAGTTCACAATTAGAGTCTTTTTTTTTTTTTTTTTTTTTTTAGTTTTGAGAGCTTTCTGATTTTTAGGATTCCTGATGAAAACACAGAATCCCTAAGGTGGGAGGATCGCTTGAGGGGCCAGGAGTTCAAGGCCAGGAGTTGCAGCCTGGGCAACATAGCTAGACTCCTATCTCTTAAACATATACTCACACTCTCTCTCTCTCTCACACACACACACACACACACACACACACAGAATCCCTTTGGAGGGTTAATAATTTAAGGCTTTATCACTTTGCAGCTAGTTGAGGACTAGCTCACGTGTGTAGGATTATGTACAGCAGAGGATGCTGGTAAGAAAAGACACAAAAAGGGCATGAAGGAGTGTCAAAGATCAACCACACTTTACAATTTTAAAATGGGGCTGCTGCAGCCACTAGGATCAGCCAGGGAGTAGTTTATGGTTTCTTTGTGCTGTTATATCAAACATGTCAATCATGGTCATTGCCCACTTACCGCCCTACTGAAGGGGAAGCCTAGCAGCCATGTTTTACCTCAGTGGGAGTCAGTCCTTGACCAGAGGGCAGTCGACTCTCACTTCCATCCTAGCCTAGGATAAACACAAAAGATTCGTGTGTTAGTTCATTCTTGCATTGAGACTAGTTTATTTATAAAGAAAACAAATTTAGTTGGCTCATAGTTATGCAGGTTATGCAAGAAGCATGGCACCCACATCTGCCTCTGGTAAGGGCCTCAGGAAGCTTCCAGTCACAGCAGAAGGCAAAGGGGGAGCAGGCATGTCAAATGGGGAGAATGGGAGCAAGAGCTGGGGGAGACGCCACACTTGTAAACAACCAGATCTCTCATGAACTGGGCGACAACTCTCTCGTTATTGTGGGGACAGCACCAAGCCCTTCATAAGGGATCTGCCCCCATGACTCAAACACCTCCCACCGGGTCCCTCCTCCAATGTTGTGGATTACATTTCAACATGATATTTAAAGGGGACAAATATCCAAACTATGTCATTCCACCCATGGCCTCTCAAATCCCTTGTCCTTCTCACATTGCAAAATACCATCACCCTTCCTCATAGTCCCCCAGTCTTAATACATTCCAGCATCAACTAAATCAAAAGTCCAAAGTTCAAAGTCTCATCAAGTCAAATTCCTTCTACCTAGAAGCTTGTAGAATCCAAAGCAATTTCTTTACTTCCAAGACACAATGGGGGTACAAGCATTGGGTAGACATTCTCAATCCAAAGGGGAGAAACCAGCTAAAAGGAAGGGGCTGCAGGCCCCACACGTCTGAAATGCAGCAGGACAGACATCAAACCTTAAAGTTCCAACATAATCTCCTTTGACTCCCTGTCCCACATCCAGGGCACACTGGTGCAAGGGATGGGCTCCCAAGGCTTTGGGAAGCTAGCTCCACCCCTGCGACTTTGCAGGGTACAGTCCCCAAGGCTACTCTCAGAGGTTGAAGTTGAGTGCCTGTGGTTTTTCCAGGTTCAGGATGCAAGTCAGTGGCTATACCATTCTGGGGTCTAGAGGGCAGTAGCCCTCTTCCCACAACCCCACTAGTCAGTGCTCCAGTGAACACTCTATGTGGGGACTCTAATTAATTTCCTCTTAGCACTGCCTTAGTAGAGTATCTATGTGTGGGGGCTCACCCCCATGGTAGCCTTCCACCTGGGCACCCGGGTTTTTCTATACACCCTTTGAGATCCAGGTGGAAGCTGCCAAATGTCCTTCACTCCTGCATTCTGTGCACCTGCAGGCTTAACACCGTGTGGAAGCTACCAAGGCTTACAGCTTGTGCCCCCTGGAGCAGTGGCCTGAGCTGTACCTCGTGCCCTTTGAGCTGCAGCTGGAGCTGAAGCAGCTGGGATGTGGGAGCAGTGCTCTGATGCTGAACAGGGCAGCGAGGCCCTGGGTCTGGCCCCTGAAATCAGTCCTTCCTCCTTAGGCCTCTGGGCCTGTGATGGGAGGAGCTGCCTAGAAGATCTCTGAAATGCCTTTAAGCCCTTTTCCCATTGTCTTGGATATCAGCACTTGGCACCCTTTTAGTCACACAAATCTCTCTAGCAAGTGGTCATTCCACAGCATGCTTGGATTCTTTCTCTAGCACAGGTCCAGGTTGCAAATTTTCTAAACTTTTACACCCTGCTTTCCTTTTAAATGTAAGTTCCAGCTTTAAGTAATTCCTTTGCTTCCACATTTGATTACATGCAGTTAGAATCAGCCAGGCCACATCTTGAACACTTTGCTGCTTAAAAATTTCTTCTTCCAGATACCCCAAGTCATCACTCCTAAGTTCAAACTTCCTTAGGACATAAACACAGTACAGCCAAGTTCTTTGCTAGGGTGTAACACAGGTGACCTTTACTCCAATTCTCAATAACTTCTTCATTTCCATCTGAGACCTTATCAACCTGCTTCACTGTCCATATTTCTATCAGCATTTTGGTCACAACGATTTAACCAGTCTCTAAGAAGTTCCAAACTTTCCCTGATCTTCCTGTCTTCCAAGATGTCCAAACTCTCACAACCTCTACCCATTATCCAGTTTTAAAGCTGCTTCTACATTTTCAGGTATCTTTATAGCAATGCCCCACTTCTTGATATCAATTTTCTCTGTTACTCTATTGTTGCATTGCTATAAAGGAATACCTGAGACTGGGTAATCTATAAACAAAAGAAATTTAATTAGCTCATGGTTCTGCAGGTTGTACATGAAACATAGTGCTGGCATCTGCTTCTGGTGAGGCCTCAAGAAGCTTCCAATCATGGCTGAAGGCAAAGGGGGAACAGGCAAATCACATGGCAAGAGTAGCAGCAAGAGAGGGAGGGGGCAGCACACTCTCTTAACCAGATTTCATATGAACTCAGAGCGAGAACTCACTCATTACCATGAGGACAGCACCAAGCCATCATGAGGAATCCACCCCCATCACCCAAACATCTCCCACCAGGCCTCACCTCCAACACTGGGAATTACTTTTTTTTTTTTTCTCAAGACAGAGTCTCACTCTGTCACCCAGGCTTGAGGTCAGTGGCACGATCTCGGCTCACCACAACCTCTGCCTCCTGGATTCAAGCCATTCTCCTGCCTCAGCCTCCTGAGTAGCTAGGATTACAGGTGTGCACCACCATGCCTGGCGAATTTTTGTATTTTTAGTAGAGATAGGGTTTCATCATGTTGGCCAGGCTAGTCTTGAACCCCTGACCTCGTGATCCACCTGCCTTGGTCTCCCAAAGTGCTGAGATTACAGGCATGAGCCACCAGGCCTGGCTGGGAATTATACTTCAACATGATATTCGGAGAGGGCAAACACCCAAATGATATCAAACATGCTATTTAGCCTAATTCAGCATCAGATTCTGAAAACATGAGTGGACTCATTGCTGTAATAATATTGCTACTACAAAACTTTTCTATTATATCAGAACAGGCAAATCTGAGTTACATACAAATCTTATTTTTCTATTTTCTTGTTTTTTTCGTTTCTTGGATAGATAATGCATGAACATAGTTCAGAATTCAAAAGGGACAGTGAAAAGCATGCTTCCCTCTCTCACCTATCTAGACCTTGTATCAGTGATCCACTGAAGGCATCGCTGTTTCTAGTGTCTAGTTAGCTTTCCAGAATTTTTCTATGAATTATAAAAATGTATAGTCTTACAAGCTTGAAAATTAAATAATCTTTTTTTTCTTTTTCTTTAACCTGCTGCATCCAGTTAATTCAAAAGTCCTAAATTCTATTTCAAAAGATGTGTGCATTTTATCAATACTGTGTCAGCATCTTTACATGTCTCCCTGACTCTGTTAAAGAGGAGAGACGCTTTCCATGAAGCTACCAGAGCAATTTTTTTCCATGTTGTGAAATACATTATAAAATATTAATATTATATAAAGACATATGTATAATATAAGATATATATATATACATACACACATACAGCATACATGCTCTCTTAATCTGTTCTGGTTGCTACAACAAAATATCTTCAACCAGTATATTTATAAACAACATGAATTTGTAATTCATAAACAACATAAATTTACTGTTTGCAGTTCTGGAGGCTGGGAAGTTCAAGATAAAGGTGCCAGTAAATTCAGTACCTGATGAAGGTTCCTTTCCACCATAGAAGATGGTGTCTTCTATGTGTCCTCAAATGATGGAAGGAGCAAAACAAGTTCTCTTTTCTCAAGGCTCTTTTATATGGGCACTAGTCCCATTCATAAGAGCAGATCCCCTCATGACCTAATCACTTTCTAAATGTCTCACCTCTTAATACTATCATATTGGGTATTAGGTTCCAACACAGGAATTTGGGGGAATAACACCATTCAAACCATAGCACACACAAAATGGTATATATGATTTACAGGCATATTTTATATAAGACAACGTTTCATATACCTATCGGCTAGCTTACATCATAAAACATTACTAGCACTTGAGAAACCTACTTTATGCCCTTTTTTGGCTCACGTGTTTTGCTGCTCTGTTTTTAGGCACATACACATTAAGGATTATTTCTTCTTAAAGAATTGACTCCTTTATAATTATGTAATGCCACTCTTTATCCCTGATAACTTTCCTTGCTTTGAATTCTCCTCTATCTGAAATTGATATAGTGATTCCTGCTTTCTTCTTATTAGTGTCAGCATGGTATATCTTTCTTATCATTTACTTTTAATACATGTGTCTTTATATTTAAAGTGGGTTTCTTGTGGACAAAATATAATTCAAAATTGTTTCTTATCCTTTCTGACACTCTTTGTCCTTTAATTGGTGCATTTAGACCATTGATATTCAAAATGATTCTTGATATTGTTAAATTAATATCTACCTCTTTTGTTACTGTTTTCTATTTTTTGCCCTTGTTCCTTATTCCTATTGTGTCTTTTACTCTTTTACTTTTTTTGTATTTGTCTTTTACTCTTTTTCTGCCTTTTGTGGTTTTAATTGTGCATATTCTATGAATTTATTTTGCCACACTTCTTCTTGTGCCCTTTTTTGACAGCTTGCTTTTCACTCCTTCTACCCCAGAGTGATTGCTTTTCTAGATATTGAATTCTCCCATAGTCTTAGAATCAATTTATTGTACCCCATTAAAATAAACATATAGTTTTGCATGCTTTTGAAATTTTCATGAAGGGAATTACACTGATTGTGTGTTTTGTGGCTTAACTTCTCAGTTCAAATTTGCTTTGATATTTGCCCATGTAGCAGTAAGACATTGATTATTCCTTTTCACTGCTGTATAATATTCCATTATGTGACAACACCTACCTTTCTTTAGCCATTCTTCTATCAATACACATTTCAATTGCTTGCAATTTTTAGGCTATTTCTAATAATATTCTTGTAAATATTCTTGTAAATATATTCTGATGCATGCATACAAGAATTCATAGTTTATATATGAAGGAAAGGAATTTTAGGTTATGGACATGTACATCTTCAAATTTCCTGAGTAATATCAACCTTTGTTCCAAAGTGATAGACTAGCTTACACTTCCACCAACAGCACACAAGGGTTCCTATTGTTCCACATTCTTGCAAACACTACAGATTTTAAAACACTACAGATTTTAAACTTGGCCAGGCACAATAGCTTAGGTCTGTAATCCCAGCACATTGGGAAGTCAAGGTGGGAGGATCACTTGAGCCCAGGAGTTTAAGACCAGCCTGAGTACCTTGTCTCTTACAAAAAAATTAGCCAGGTGTGGTGGTGTGCATCTGTAATCCCAGCTACTTGGGAGGTGGAGGCAGAGATAGTAGCAGGAGGCAGACAAATTCCTAGGCAGACAGGGGTTGGTCTCTAGTGAAACCCAACCTTCAAACCAAAGACAGCCGGAAGGCTGAAAACTGGGCTGCTAGTTCTGCATAGAGTCCATAACCTGGAGTGAGAACTTCCTCGATGCCTTTTAGCCAATCAAATGGTGTTTTTTCCAGGCCCACTCATGGACAAATCAGGACGTACTCCCCAACTCTGAGCCCATAAAAACCCCAGACTCAGCCACACATTGGGATTACCCTGCCTTCAGATAGGGGCTACCCACTTTTGGTCCTCTCTTCTGTTGAGAGTTGGTCTGTTGCTCAATAAAACTCTTCTCCACCTTGCTTACCCTCTGGTTGTTCATATAACCTCATTCTTCTTGGATGTGGGACAAGAACCTGGGACCCACCAAACACTGGGTGCAAAAGGAGCTCTAACACCGTAGCCCTCAGTGCTCTGCTGGCACTGGGCAGCCACCCCACCTGATAAGAAGCAGTGGCAGGGCCAGGCCAGCCCAGGAGCCTCAGGCCAGAGTAAGGTGGTGGGACCGAATGAGCTGTAACATGAATGAGCTGAAGCATGTTCCTGGCCAGCCCACTGAATGGCAGGCAGTGACATGCTCCCATTTGCCGGACCACAGGGGAAGAGCTGCAATCCTTCTCAGGGCCCAGACCTTGGGACTCCCTGAGCCAGAGTTATGACACACTAACATCCCTTGCAGTCACAAATGAAATTCAGTCAGAGGAGCTGCCAGCCACAGAGTTTTCCAGGTGGCAAAGTGGCACTGAAAGAATCCTATGTCAGCAAGAGGACTACTTGAGCCCAGGAATTCAGAACCATGATGGTCAACATAGAGAGACTCCATCTCTACAAAAAAAATAAAAATAAAAATTAGCAGGGCATGATGCTGTACACCTGTAATCCCAAGCTACCTGGGAAGTTGAGGTGAGAGGATCACCTGAGCCCACTAGTTTGAGGCTGCAGTGAGCCATGATCATATCACTGCACTCCAGTCTGAGCCACAGAGTGAAACCTTGTCTCCTAAAAGAAAAAAACTTTTGCCAGCTTCTAATAAGTGCAATATGGTATCTCATTGGGATTTTCATTTTCATTTCCATGATGATAATGTGATCAAGCCATCTTTTCATGTCTCTCTTAAGTAGTGTTCTGGCTGCCTCCCACAAGTGTTTACTTATGCAGTCTTTATTATCATTCAGTTATAAGTATTTTCTAATTTCTATTGTGATTTTCTCTTTAATCCATGGATTAATTTCTGAATGTATAGCATTTTAAAGGTATCTTTTTGTTACTGATTTCTAACTTAAATGCATTAATGTCACTAAACGTGTTCTATTTAGTATTCATTCTTTGAAAACTTTTAAGAATTTGTTATATGAATAAGTATATGGTCAATTTTCATATATGTCCATGTTTACTTAAAAAGAATGTGTATTCCCTAGTAATTGCATGACATCAGTTGAATAAACATATTTTGAGTTTCTACCAACTTCTAGGTTTTTTCTAGAGTTGATCACATGGCTTTTAAGAGCTCTTTGAACCTCAGAAACACAAAGATGAGGGTTGCACCTAACCTCATCATTTTGGCTGATATCTACCTTAAAGTAAAATCCTTGGGGAAGAACCTTATAATTAACTTCTGAAAAAGAAGAGAAATTAGGATTAAGTAGAATTCAACTTCCAATAAAGGGGAAGTGAGAAGAGGAAGAAAATTAAACTTCTCTTAGCTCATAAGAGAAGGGGCAAAAATCAAACTTTACAATGGAAGTCTCAAACTTGATATTATCCATATTGTAGCCAAATTCCTTCAAAGTATGTCTGAAAATCCTCTTTTTCAACAGAAAATTGCTTGAAAAATAATAGTATAAGGATTACAAAGGAAGAAACAAAACCACCATTCCCTCACATCTGTATGGTATGATATGATATGACATGATATGATATGATTGCCTAAATAGAAGATACAGAAGAATCTACAAATGATGAGAATTAGTAACAGTATGGCAAATGTGTTGATTATAAGATTAATATACAAAATTGATACACAACAGCAACAAAAAGTTAGAAATTTGACATTTTAAAAAGACATATCCAGCCACTACATATCTTTTAGAATGGCCAAAATCCAAAACACCTACAATATCAAATAATGACAAGGATGTGCAACAATGGGAACTCCAGACATGACTGGTGGGAATGCAAATGGCACAGCCACTTTGGAAAACAATTTGGCAGTTTCTTACAAAACTAAACATACTCTTACCACATGATTCAGTAATCACATTCTTGATATCTACCCAAAGGAGTTGAAAACTTCTGTTCACACAAAACCCTGTACATGGGTATTTATAGCATCTCTATTAATAATTGCCAAAGCTTGGAAACAAGCAAAAACAAGCAAAACGTCCTTCAGTAGGTAAATGGATAAATAAAACTTCGGTACATCCAGAAACTTAAATGCATTTCAGTAAGTGAAAGAAGCCAGTTGGAAAAAGCTATACTGTATTGGAATTATACAGTATAGCTTTTGAAAAAGACATTCTGAAAAAGGAAAAACTATGGAGACAAGAAAATGATCAGTGGTGACCAGAGACTGGGGTTGGGTGAAGGAGGGAGAGATGAATGGGTGGAGCACAGAGGAATTTTAGGGCAGTGAAACTCTTCTGTATGATACCATTGTGGAGTCCTGAGGAGTAAGCAACAAAAGGCAAGAACCCCAGGTGAGGAAGAACAATGAACAATTGTTCTGAGAGATGACTAATCACAACAACATGAGGACACAACAATCCTCCTCGCACAGTGACCTCAACTACTGGCACAATGATTGGTTCTGCATGTAGCCCCATTCAGCACTATAAAACTTCCCAATAAAACTTCCTTCTAGCACCTGCCTCTTTGCAGACAGCCCCTTCTCTGCTGCGGTGCCCATTGCATCCTTGCAACATATTTTCATACCCTCTCTAACAAATATGCCTTTCTTTACCTATGACTGTCTTGGTAAACACCTTTACCACCTGTGACACTGACCCTAACTAGTCACTACCTGCAAAAACCATCATAGTGGACACATGTTTTATACATTGTCAAAACCCATGAAATGTACAATACCAAGAATGAATCTTAACATAAACAACGGACTTAGGATGCTAATAATGTATAACTGTAGGTTCATTAATTGTAACAAATGTGTCACTCTGCTGCAGGATGCTGCTATGGGGAGTGTACCAGTCAGAGTTCTCGAGAGGAATAGAATCAATGGGATATACATATATATACACCTACATATATATATGTAACCCATTGATTCTATGTATATCCCATTAATTCTATTCCTCTAGAAAAACCCTCATAGGCCGGGCGCTGTGGCTCACGCCTGTAATCCCAGCACTTTGAGAGGCCGAGGCGGGCGGATCACGAGGTCAGGACATCCAGACCATTCTGGCGAACACGGTGAAACCCCGTTTCTACTAAAAACACAAAAAAATTAGCGGGGCGCGGTGGCGGGCGCCTGTAGTCCCAGCTACATTCTCCTGAGGCAGGAGAATGGCGTGAACCCGGGAGGCGGAGCTTGCAGTGAGCAGAGATCGCGCCACTGCACTCCAGCCCGGGCGACAGACTCCGTCTCAAAAATAAACAAAAACAAAAACAAAAAAACCCCTCGTATATATATGAGAATATTTACTATGGGACTCACTCATTCAATGACCTGAAGGCAAGAAGTCTCATGGTATGCTGTCTGCAAACTGGAGAATTAGAAAAGTTGAAAAGCTCAAGGGGAGAGAGAAATAATTTGCCGTTCCTTTGTCATTTTGTTCCATTTGGGCCCTCAATGGGTTGGCTCATACCCACCCACATTAGCCAATCTGATATTCTTTGCTTAATGATTCAAATGTTAATCTCTTCCAGAAACTCCCTCACTGATACACCCAGAAATAATATTTTACCAGCTATCTGGTCATCCCTTGGCCTAGTCAAGTTGACATATAAAATTAGCCATCACACAGAGATGACTGCGTATATGTGGGAGTGAGGAGTATACAGAAAATCTCCGCACCTTCCATGAAATTTTGCTGGGAACCTAAGACTAAGACTAAAACTAAAATAAAATCTATTTTTTTTAAAACTATTTTTTTGCTTGAAATCCCAGCACTTTGGGAGGTCGAGGTGGGAGGATCACTTGAGCCCAGGAGTCTGAGATCAGCCCTGGCAACATAGCAAGAATCTGTCTCTACAAAACATTTTAAAATTAGCCAGGCATAGTGGCATGTGCCTGTGGTCCCAGCTACTTGGAAGGCTGAAGCGGGAGGATCACTTGAGCCCAGGAAGTCAAGGCTGCAGTGAGCCATGGTCACATTGCACTCCAGCCTGGGTGACAGAGTGAGACCCTGTCTCAAAAATAAATAAAAAGACATTTTTAGTAGTAACAAAAATATAAAGTAACTAGGAATAGCAAAAGAAGTATAAGTCCTTTATGGAAAAAATAATAATACTTTATTAGAAGACTTTAAAGAAGACATAAGTAAACAGAGAGACATACCATGTTTATGAATAGGGAGATTCCAAATGGATCTATAGATTTAACACAATCCCATTCAAAATCCCAACAGGTTTTTCATAGAACCGATATCAGTCAAAGCACAATTACAGAAGCAGAACCAATTATACTACTTTACAGTATAAGAAACTTACTATAGTATACTATCATTTCTCTCTTCCCAGACTTTGTGCTACAGTTGTCATGCAGTTCACATCTATATAAACTCTACACTACACTTTATTTTTGTTTCAACAGTCCATTCTCTTTTATTTCGTTATTTTTAATTTGTTTGTTTGTTTGTTTGTTTCTGAGACAGAGTCTCGCTCTGTCACCCAGGCTGGAGTGCGGTGGTGTGATCTCAGTTCACTGCAACCTCTGCCTCCTGAGTTCAAGCAATTCTCGTGCCTCAGCCTCCTGAATAGCTGGAATTACAGATGTGTGCCAACACATCCAGCTCATTTTTGTATTATGCCATGTTGGCCAGGCTGGTCTTGAATTCCTGACCACAGGTGATCCGCCTACCTCGGCCTCCCAAAGTGTTGGGAATACAGGTGTAAGCCACTGTGCCCAACCTCAATAGTTCATTCTCTTTTAAAGGGCTCTAAGTAATAAGAAGAAGCAAGTATGTATTTACCAACAGAGTTAGCATTTCTGTTGTTCTTCCCTTGTGTAGTTCCAGGTTTCCTTGTTATAATTTTCCTTCCGCATGAGGGACCTCCTTTAAGATTTCTTGTAGTACAGGTCTATTGGCGGTTAGTTCTTTCAGCTTTTGTAAGTCTAAAAAAGTGTTTTACCTCCATTTTTAGAAAATATTCTTATTTGTAATTTTATTTATAATTTTTTTCTTTCAGTACTGTAAAGATGTTTTCTCCAGTCTTCTTGCTTGCATTGTTTCTGAGAGAAATATGCTGTCCTCCTTATCTTTGTTTTTCTGTATGTAGCACGTCTTCTTTTTCTGGCTGCTTTTAAGATTTTCTTTTTGTCACTGGTTTTGGGCAGTTTATAGTTGCCCAAACTGGTATAGTTTTCTTTCTGCTTCTTGTACATGGGATTTATTGAAATTTCTTAGAACTGTGGGTTTATATTTTGTACCAAATTTAGAAATACATTGTCATTATTTCCTCAAATACTTTTCTATCCCCCTTCCTTTAGGGTCCCCAATCACATATACAACTTCTCCTCAACTCAAGATGGGATTATGTCCCAATAAACCCATTATAAGTTGAAAATCTCATGTCAAAAATGCACTCAATACACCTAACCTACCAAACATCATGGCTTGGCCTAGCCTGTCTTAGACAGGCTCAGAACACTTACATTAGCCTGCAGTTCAGCAAAATCATCTAATATTTTATTATTTTTCTATAATAAAGTGTTGAACATCTCATGTAATTTGTTAGGTACTCTACTGAAAGTAAAATACAGAATGGTTGTGTGGGTACTCAAAGTACAGTTTCTACTGAATAAGTATCACTTTTGCACCATTGTAAAGTTAAAAAATTGTAAGTCAGGGACTGTCTGTATAGTAAACCAGTTAAAGTTGCCCCACAGTTTATGATATTCTGTTTACTTTTTAAAATTTATTTTTTTCTATGTTTTTCATTTTGGATTATTTCTATTGCTATGTCTACAAGTTTACTAATGTTCTCTTCCACAGTGTCTAATTTGTCTTTAATCCCATCAGTGTATTTTCCATCTCAAGTATTATAGTTTTCATCTCTAAAATCTATTTGGATCCTTTTTATATCTTCTATGTCTCTAATTAACATGTTCAATCTTTCCATTAACTTTTTGAACATATGGAATACAGGCATAATGACTATTTTAATGCCATTAGATAATTTTTGCATCTTTGTCAATTCTGGATGAGTTTCTATTGATTTATTTTTCTTATAATTATGGGCCATATTTTCCTGCATCATTTGATTGCCCAGTAATTTTTGATTGGATGCCAGACATTGTGTTTTTTACCTTGTGGGGATTAATTTTTTTATTCTATAAATATCATTGAAGTTGGTTCTGGGCCAAAGTTAAATTACTATGAAATAGTTTGGCCTTTTTAAATCTGTCTGTTGAATTTGTTAGCTAAGCCCAGATCAGCAGTTATTCTAGAGCTAATTATTCCCCACTTCTGGGGCATGGCTATACTGAGTACTCTACACAATTCCCCATGAATTATGGGGCTTTCTAACCTGGCTGGGGGATGAGAGTGGTCAGCGGAGAGGCACATTTCTAGCCCTGGGCAAGCACCATTATTCCCTCTAATCCTCTTGGGTGCTCCAGCACTAGTGAGGTTTAAAAAAGAAGTTCTCTTGAGTGATTCTTTCAGAGCCTCAGGTAGTTTCCTCATGTGCATGCATTCTTCACTAATCTGCTAAATATTTGAGGGAAACCCTCTGAAGGTCTCTGGACTTCTCTGTGTAAGAATTTTAGCCACCTAGGTTTCCTCAAGGTTTCAGTCAACATCCTTAACTCAAGGAGTTTACCAGGCTCTGACTTGAGTGTCCCCTCCCTGTGCCATGGGAGGGGAAACTCAAGTTTATCCTTACAATCAGAGCAGGGATATGTGTTTGCTTCCCATATCTCAGGGAACACTACCCCTCATTGCTTGATGTCTAATATCTTGAAAAGTGTTGTTCCATATATTTTGCTCACTTTTTAAGTTGTCCCAAACAGGAGGGTACCACTAAATCCTGTTAATCCATCTTGGCTGGAAGCAGAAGCCTGACAAATTGCTTTTATTATAATGTCATAGAAATATCTACAAATAGAAAACACTTAAATTCCTGATGTATATAACTCATACAATGAACAAGCATTTAAAATTTTTGTAAATTAATTGTAATAAATCCATAAAATAAATAAAATTCAAATTAATTACTTTAACGTCACTGATCTGTGATTTGGTTTAAACTAAACAATACTGATTGGTCTGGTACATTCATTTAGTTTGGCAAATTTTTACTGTTTGTGCTGTGTTGACTCACTTCCCCCATTAGTTCTCTATATTTGAATCACTGAAAAACATTCATCTGTATAATACACTGTGATGTCATTCAGCCTCCACTTAGTTCAAATCCATCAGTTACATATCAAGTCTACCCCCTGTTTTCGTTGATGTTTCTACAATTACATGTGCAACTTGGAATACTGAAATTTTGTGACAGTACTTGGCTATAAAATGGGCACTCAGATGGTCCTAAATATACTTATATTAATTTTATTAATTTTCAAAATAATCATTGAGTTAGAAAAAATGAAATTTTAAAACTTCTTTTACAGCCTGGGCAACACAGTGAGACTCCATCTCTACAAAAAAGAATTTTGTTTTAATTAACTGGCATGGTGGTTTTGATGGTTAGTATTGAGTATCAATCTGATTGGATTGAAGGATGCAAAGTATTGTTCCTGGGTGTGTCTGTGAGGGTGTTGCCAAAGGAGACTAATATTTGAGTCAGTGGGCTGGGAGAGGCAGACCCACCTTCAATCTGAGTGGACAATCATCTAATCAGCTGCCAGTGCATCTAGAATAAAGTAGGCAGAAGAAGGTGGAAGGAGCCGACTTGCTGAGTCTTCTGATCTTCATCTTTCTCCTGTGCTGGACACTTCCTGTCCTCAAACATCGGACTCCAAGTTCCTGGCTTTTGTACTCTTGGGCTTACACTAATGGTTTGCCAGGGGCTCCCAGGCCTTCAGCCACAGACTGAAGGCGGCACTGTCGGCTTCCCTACCTGTGAGGTTTTGGAACTTGGTTTTGGGACTGATCCATCACTGGCTTCCTTGCTCCTCAACCTGCAGACGGCCTATCGTGGGACTTTACCTTATGGCCGTGTGAGTCAATTCTCCTTAATAAACTCCCTTTCGTATATACATATATCCTATTAGCTCTGTCCCGCTAGAGAACCCTAACTAATACAGTGGTGTACACCTGTAGTACTACCTACTCAGGAGGCTGAGGTGGAAGGACTGTTTGAGCCCAGGAAGTCAAGGCTGCAATGAGCCATGTTCATGTCACTGCACTCCAGCCTGGGTGGCAGCAAGATTCTATTGCAAAAAAAAAAAAAAAATTGTAGAGAACATGCAGTTTGAAATATACCGTTCCAATGCAAGACAATAAAATGTTTCTCAAATTGGATGGTCGTCATGTTGAAAAGACTATAGACGTATTTGAGCGAAGAGAATTGCTGAGGATCTCTACTTTGTCCAAAAGGACTGATAATGAGAGAGAAACAAGGAATGAAGTTGTGATGAGCTACAGAAAAATGCCTGCAAGAGAAAATAGGGGGAAACTTTAAGAGAATAACCAAAATAAGATGGCACGGTGGCTCATGCCTGTAATCCCAGCACTTTGGGAGCCTGAGGCAGGAGGATTGCTTGAGCCCAGCAGTTCAAGACCAGCCTGGGCAACATAGTAAGACCCTCTCTCTACCAAAAATATTTTGTATCTGCAAAAGAGGCTGAAGTGGAAGAATTGCTTTAGCTTGACAGGTGGAGCTACAGTGAACCATGGGTTCACCTCTGCACTCCAGCCTAGGTGATACAGTGAGATCCTGTCTCAAGAAAAAAGAAAGAATAGCCAAAATAGCTGCACAGTGTAAAAATGTAAGCATGACAACAGCTCAGTTACAAAGGAGCTTAACTAGGAAAACATTGCCTGACAGAAAGAACAAAAATAAGGATACAGGGGAAAATAGACTATCCCGGATCTTTATGGGTAATGCAGGAATGAAAGAAAAGGCAGTATCTCCAGGAAAGGAAAAGAAGATACATCAGCCAAACTAAAGAGGAAATATCAGTGCAGCTTTTGCCAATAGTCAGCGTATAGATCTGAATCATAACAGGATAGAATCATGTTCTCTCATAGAAGGCAAGGTGAGTTTTCAGGCCTTGCATTGGACCAGCCTGTGTGGGTAAGTCAGTCATTGGGGTCCCTCACACAAGAAGAATTCAGCAAGACAGAGAAAAGAGAACACTACGCCTTTCTATGGGAGACCTGGGCTTGGTTTCAAGGTCTTCCTGTCTGTGATGCTCTGTGTCTGCCCCTGGCTTCCTGAGTGCTCTCCTAGTTTAACCTGTAACTGCTCTATGAGTTCTGACCTTTGTGAACTTTTTCCTACCATGTGACTTGAGGGTAGATCTTCCATTTTCTTTTGGTCTTCATTCTCGGCCTTTTCGTTGACTTTTTTTGGATCAGGTTTACTTACTCTGTTTCTTCTCTATTCAGTGATGTTGTCTGTCTGTCACTTATCAGGGTAAGGAAAACAGTCCTCCAAGGAACAGAAAGTTCCCCAGTATAGAAGCGAGGGAAGGGCCATTTGGAGTAACTATAACCCCAACGGCAAGGTCCTTATTATAGGACTGCATTAGTCTGTTCTCACGCTGCTATAAAGAAATGCCTGATACTGGGTAATTTACAAAGGGGTTTAATTGGCTCACAGTTCCACAGGCTGTACAGTAAGCATGATGCTGGCATCTGCTAGGCTTCTGGGGAGGCCTCAGGAAAGTTAGAATCATAGCAGAAGACAAAGGGGTAGCGAGCACTTGACACGGCCAGAGCAGGAGGAATAGAGAGAGAGGAGGGAGGTGGTACACACTTTTCAACAACTAGATCTTACGAGAACTCACTGTCATGAAGACGGTGCCACCGTGAGGGTGCAAAACCAATCATGAAGGATCCACCCTCATGATCCAATCACCTCCCACCAGGCCCCACCTCCAACATTGGGGATTAAGATTCCAGATGAGATTTGGGTGGGGACACAGATCCAAACCATATCAGAGACCTAAGAGCTAAACGGAATGCCGAGAAGAGTCTATGTAGTACTTTAAACCTACAAGTTCTTTCAGTGAGTGTGCATAACTTGGGGCTTTAATAACTATGTGAAGCCAACTGAATAATCTGAAGTTCACCTGAGGGGAAAAAAAAAAATCTCAAATGTTTGTACTTCAGAATACCCACTCTGCGACAAAGGTCAGTTTTCTACATAAACCTAAACAATGTGTTGGAGTGGACAAAGTGAGTGCCAGAAAGAGAGAGAGAAGGTGGGAAAAGGCAGGAATCCAGGCTCCCGGTCTTTGATAGGAAAATCTTTCCCCTTTATATTCTCTCATGGTGACAGAGAAGAGGGAAATCTGAGACACATCAGATGTGAGATGAGATGTCATGCCCTATTTCGGCTCAAAGGCTCCTTAGGAATTTAGCATCATTCACACTCTTCACATACCCCACTTCGGGGGCCGTTAACTTCAGGGTCACAGTGTGACAGAACTCCAGTTTCTCATCACTGGACATGATTTTTCCAAGACAGAAAGTCCACTGAGGACACTCACTAATCTGCCTGATCAGGCAGCTCTTAGGGGCAGGTCCAAAGATTGCCCTTAGTTTGGGAGACCCTACAGCTTCCTGTGTAGACTCATTTTGCCTGAAGTAATTACTGTCTTATCAGACATTATTTAATTTAGAAATATACTAAGTATTATATTTTTTTCCGATAAAGCAGTTATTTTAATGGCTTTTTTCTCAACATTGTGATTGTATGTTTTCTGAAAATATCTGAGTGTTTTTTCTTGAGAAATAGGATCCTCCTATCATATATGAAAAATTTTAGAGCTGGAAAGGACTGCAGTCCTCTTTATTTCAAGAAGGAACTGGCCGGGCGCGGTGGCTCAAGCCTGTAATCCTAGCACTTTGGGAGGCCGAGACGGGCGGATCACGAGGTCAGAAGATCGAGACCATCCTGGCTAACACGGTGAAACCCCGTCTCTACTAAAAAATACAAAAAACTAGCCGGGCAAGGTGGCGGGCGCCTGTAGTCCCAGCTACTCGGGAGGCTGAGGCAGGAGAATGGCGTAGACCCGGGAGGCGGAGCTTGCAGTGAGCTGAGATCCGGCCACTGCACTCCAGCCCGGGCGACAGAGCCAGACTCCGCCTCAAAAAAAAAAAAAAAAAAAAAAAAAGAAGGAACTGAAGTCTAAAATAAGTATACTGTAGGCTCAGATTATCTTAGTAAAACAAGATAAAATAAAATGATTAACTAATTCGACTCAGGTCATACTTCTGTAATAGCTAACTGTTATTCTCATGAAAAACCCACCTAAAGTCAAAACCTAAAAAGTGGTGAAGCTGGTATTCAAACTCAGATCTATTTGTCTCCGCTGGCTTTAGAGGCAGCTGTGATATGCTACTGAAAGAGTAATCTGATACCAGCACCCATTATGTTATGCGGTTTTTCTCATGCAGACAGAGAGCTGCTCTGCCTACCTAGATTGGTAATGTGAGTCCAGTGACGTGCTACAATTTGAATCAATGCTAATCAAAGGCAAAAAGGACTTGGGGTTGTCCTTCTACTTGTGTTTCTGGAATCTGATTCTATTGACAACAGAACAACTAGCACCCGTTTCTTTCCAAGCCTTACTTGAATTCTTCAATTTTTCCCAGCTGTGGAGCCGCCTGTAAATCTAGAGCAGTGTTCCTTAAAGGGTCTCTGTGGACCGCCTAAACCAGAGGCACTCACTTGGAGGTCTTTTTATATATATACAGATTCCTACGCAGGTCCCACCCATAATTTCCCACTCAGAATTTCCTGGGGGAGAGGAGGAAACAGAGATTTTTATATCTCCCTGAAGATGCTTATTACACTGAAGTTTGAGGATCACTGAGATTATAGAGCAATATCCCTATCCTTATGGGTGAGGCTGCAATAGCCTTTGCCTGAGTGGTTTGAAAATAATAGAATTGAAATCGTAATTAAAATCAGTTGGGTGTTGTGAGGCACGCCTGTAATCCCAGCCCTTTGGGAGGCCGAGGCGGAAGGATAGTTTGAGGCCTGGAGTTCAAGACTAACCTGGGCAACATAGCAAGATTCCATCCGTACAAAAAAAATTTTTTTTTAATTAGTGCAGTGGTGGCATGCACCTGTAATACCAGCTACTTGGGAGGCTGAGATGCAAGGTTCACTTGAGGCTAGGAGTTTGAGGCTGCAGTGAGCTATGATTATGCAATTGTACTCCAGCCTGAGCAACACAGCAAGACTCCATCTCTGAAATAAATAAGTAAATATCAGAGTAGCCTCAAGCAATCTTTTCTTTTTTTTGATATGGAGTCTTGCTCTTTCACCCAGGTTGGAGTGCAACAGTGTAATCTCAGCTCACTGCAACCTCTGCCTCCTGGGTTCAAGCAATCCTCCCATCTCAGCCTCCCAAATAGTTGGGATTACAAGTGTGCGCCACCATGCCCAACTAATTTTTGTATTTTCAGTAGAGACAGGGTATCACTATGTTGGCCAGGCTAGTCTTGAACTCCTGACCTCAAATGATCTGCCTGCCTCAGCCTCCCAAAGTGTTGGAATTATAGGCGTGAGCCTCTACACCCAGCCAAGCAATCTTTTCTTAGAGAAACTGAACTAAGTTTCCCAGGGGTGCAGTTTTAAAACTATCTTGAATTGCCTTTGTATTTTATTTTTCCAGGCACACGATAATTTGCAAAATAAAAAAGTAAAATACTTATATTACTCTGATGCCCATTTGACAACTACTTTTAACATGTTGATATATTATCTTCCTTTTTTTTTTTTTTTAGAGATCTGCTTTGTCCTTACATAAGGACGACTTAAAAATGAGCTCCTTGGTCAGACGCAATATTGTATAAAAACACCCATTAGTATCCAGATAGTCACATTGGCAGAAGCATTGTGGTCAGGGAAGACAAATCTATATCCTGATTAAAGCTATTCAGAGAGGACAAACGGCTACCTCCTCCATTGTGGTCAACCTGCCAAGAGGTAGTCGTCTCCTCTTTCCCGGGGAAAAATCCTGTGTACAGGGCTCCATCTCAGTCTCTGCTGTTGACAAGGTAGACACTTAGCAATGGGCATAGCCACACCAAGCTTGGTGAGGGAAGTACATGTTGAGACCATGCATAATCTTGATCCCTTCCACTGGGCCACTGAGCAAGCATTAAGGTAACTGCAGAAAGAGGCTGACACATCCACAGAGCAGGTCATTCTATCCACCTGATTACTGAAATTCTCTTCTATAGTGGATCCCCTTTGCTGAGTATTCATGTGGGACATTTTTTTTTTCCACTCTATACTCTATCCTGAAAGTGTCGTCTACCTATCTCTTCCTCTAACCTTTGGTGACCTTTGTCACCAATCTACCAAAAACCTTTTTTCTGAGTTCCCAACATTTCAACCAAACTCTCAGTCCCTGTCCATGAATCAGAATATGTGTACTTCTGACCATCTCTTAATCTACACAGAGTGGACAACTAAATGTATTGCTCAGAGTTCTGCCCACTGGGAGAATTTTCCATCACCACTCTTTTACTAGGCCATCCCTGAATGCGGTTATAATGCTACAGCCATCTGCATCCAGTTGATGCCAGATATATTGGACAAAACCATCTGTAAACCAGGCCTTAGCTTTTTCTTCCTCAGTCAGCTGGTGACTGGGAACTCCCCACAATGAGTTAGTAGAGAGATGGCACTGTAGCAGGAATAGGTGCTGTAGGAAACCATGCCACCTCTCATGCAACACACTTACCTCTTCAGGACTTCAGGATCTGTTTGCACTGAATCTCCTTCATATCATTTTCACTTGATGTTGAATTGCTGATGTCTTCAACCAATGTTCTATCTTGGTGGTTCAGAAAATGTCCAGTTCATCATGGGTAGTTCAGGATGTGGTCTCCAGATGTCCCATGACCAGAAGTTTAGTCTCTACCAGGGCCCAGTAGAAAACCAAGATCTGTTGCTGAAAAGAATTATCAATTCCAAAACCCCAGTGGTCTGTGCTTCTTCCAGTATAACTGTTGTAGGCAGGCTCTAAAATGGCCCCCAGGGATCTCCACCTCCTGCTATTCATGCCTTTAAGTAATCCCATCCCCTTAGGTACGAGTTGGACTAGTGGCTTGCTTCTAATTATTAGAATATGGTGGATGTGATGGAATATCACTTTTGAGATTAGGTTTAAAAAGACTTTGGGGCTGGGCATGGTGGCTCACACCTGTAATCCCAGCACTTTGGGAGGTCAAGGCAGGCGGATCACAAGGTCAGGAGATTGAGACCATCCTGCCAACATGGTGAAACACCATCTGCACTAAAAATACAAAAATTAGCTGGGCATGGTGGTGCGCCTGTAATCCCAGCTACTCGGGAGGCTGAGGCAGCAGAATCGCTTGAACCCGGGAGGTGGAGGCTGCAGTGAGCCAAGATCATGCCACTACACTCCAGCCTGACAACAGAGCGAGACTCCATCTCAAAAAAAAAAAAAGACTTTGGTTTCCATTTTGGTCTCTCTTTCTCTCTCATCACTTATACTAGAGGAAGCAAGCTGCCTTTTTGGTCTTCTCTCTCTCTCTATCACTTGTACTAGAGGAAGCAAGCTGCCTTGTTGTGAGAAGGCCTTTTTGGTCTCTCTCTCTCTCTATCACTTGTACTAGAGGAAGCAAGCTGCCATGTTGTGAGAAGGCCTATGGAAAGACCCATGTGCATTCAAGAAAGTGAAGCTCTCAATTCATTAACCTTTGAGGAACTGAAGCCTGCCAATGACCATGTGAGTGAAGTTAGAAGCGGATCCTTCAACGCCATTCGAGTAATTGAGAGGACTGCAGCAGCTCTGCCCAGTGGCTTAGTTGCAACTTCATGAGATACCATGAGCTAAAACCACCTAGCTATGTTGCTCCTGGATTGATCAACAGAAACTGTGAAATAATAATTTTATTTTATTTTTGAGACAAAGTTTTGTTCTTGTTGCCCAGGCTGGAGTGCACCGGTGCAGTCTTGTCTCACTGCAACCTCTGCCTCCCAGGTTCAAGCAATTATCCTGCCTCAGCCTTTCAAGCAGCTGGGATTACAGGGGTCTGCCACCATGACCAGCTAATTTTTTTGTGTGTTTTTAGTAGAGATGGGTTTTCACCATGTTGGCCAGGTTAGTTTCAAACTCCTGACCTCAAGTGATCCACTGCCTCGGCCTCCTGAAGTGCTGGGATTACAGGTGTGAGCCACCGCGCCCGGCCTAATTATTGTTTTACGCTACTAAATTTGGTGGTAATTTGTTATGTACCAACACTTGAATATAATGATGATCTATGGGCTTATGGGTGTTCTACACAATACTGTTTGTGATTAAGAAACTCATTTCTCAGCTAAAGAAGTTTACCAATGAGCTCATGCCCACAGTTCATTGGTCTTGCCATGCATGACATCTCTCAGAAGCAGCAGGGCTGATAAAACAGCTTACTGAAGTTTCTGTTACAGTACCAGTTGAGAGAGAACACTCTGAAAGGTTAGGGCTTTATCCTATAGGATGTAGGGAATTCTTGGAAACAGAGATTAAATAATATAGGGTACTCTTTCTTCCACAGCCAGAATACAGGGATCAAGGAGTGGAAGTGGGAGTGGCTCCTCCACGATTACCATTAACTACCAACCAGCAAAATTTTCTTTTCCTTTCCGCAACTTTGATTGCTGCTGGTTTGGAAGTTTTAGCTCTCAAAGGAGGAATGCTTTCATCAGAGGTCACAACAATGGCTCCACTGAATTGGAAGATGAGACTTCCATGCTATTGAAATAACGAACAAAAGAGGGATCATTGTTTTTGCCAGGGCAATTGCTCCCAATTACTAGGGATAAATTGAGTGGCTGCTACAGTAATGGAGATACGGCAGACTATGTTTAGAGCCCAAGACATTCTCTAAGGTGCTTCTGGGTACTATCAAATTCAGTAACAAAAGTTAAGGCAAAACCATAGCAACACATAAACAGACACTAAGATTTAGACCCTTTGGAAGTGAAGTTCTGGATCAGCTCCACCAGAAAAGAATTCTGACTGGCTGTGGGGCCACCTGATGGCAAAGGAAACAGACTATACAGCAGATATGACTACACAGGACTGTAATAATTATGTAATTTTCTTCCTTGCTTACTATGCATATATTGACATGTATTTACTTTCCCCCTCCTCTTCACTGTCCCCCTTTATTTTACACCAGGACTGTTATCTACAATTTAGTCTGTTAGAATATTTAGGTGAGATTACATAAAACAGACATCACCCAGGTGTGGACATAGTGACTCCTGGAACTTTGGGCCCTCTTTTTTAAGAGGATGGAAATGTCTGTAAAAAAGACAGTTGTATCTTGCTAAGCAAAAGCAGTAAGATACTATCGTTATCGTAAGATAGAAACACAAATTGATGCTGAGTGACCAAAAGGCTAGATTCTGTTGGCTATTTACTGTCTCTCAGCTTCAAGCACACCTTTCAAAACTGGTTCATGTTTGGGTGGGCAAAGTGTAATTTCCAGACTCCCTTGCCACTTGGTTTCTGGTTAGGTTCTGCAAAAAGAAAACCCTGAGTGGAGCTTTGAAAGAGAGAGGAAGAGAGGGAGAAAGGACTTTCCCTGCTTCCAGTTCTTGTCAGGATTGCTTCCACAGTAGCAGCAGCAGCAAATTGTGGCACTGAGCTTCTTTTAGCACCATTTCGGCCCTGGCAACACCCTTGCTGTGCTCCCTTGACAGCAGAAATACTAGCCCCACTGTGCTCCCTCACCAACTGGGTCATGCCACCTAAACCACATGGGCACCTGCCAGGTTGCACTCTGATAACACTACTCTTATCTTTTATTTCCCCAGCCCTGAGGGCGTTAACTGCTTGCACTTACTACTCTTTGGTTATCTCAGTGTCTTCTCATTCCTCTTTCAGCCTTCCAACAACTACATAACAGTTTCCCACGTAGGATCTCACCTTTGTTTGCAATAACAGATGTGGTTTCTGTTTTTTTTTTTTTTGTGAGACGGAGTCTCGCTCTGTCGCCCAGGCTGGAGTGCAGTGGCCGGATCTCAGCTCACTGCAAGCTCCGCTTCCCAGGTTTACGCCATTCTCCTGCCTCAGCCTCCCGAGTAGCTGGGACTACAGGTGCCCGCCACCTCGCCCGGCTAGTTTTTTTGTATTTTTTAGTAGAGACGGGGTTTCACCATGTTAGCCAGGATGGTCTCAATCTCCTGACCTCGTGATCCGCCCGTCTCGGCCTCCCAAAGTGCTGGGATTACAGGTTTGAGCCACCGCACCCAGCCGGTTTCTGTTTTCTTGACTGAACCATGACTGATTCATGGGCATACAACCAGTGAAATATCAAAATCAGGATTTTGGTCATGACTGACTTTGGGGACCAATGAAACACATAGCAGAAAACTCAAAATAAGCCCCATGAATGATTTGGTAGGACAGACCCACCTATGCCTCAGAAATTGTTGCCCCAGTGGTTCCACTTCCTGAACTCCAATTTCTCTAAACGCTTACAGGCCAGTGTGTGTGCTTTGCATGTATTTGGCCACCAATGGCTTTAAGTCACTGAGCTTTACAAGGTGGTCCAGAAGGTTCTGTCCTCTCAGAGACATCCTACACAGCTGTTGTATACTGCATGACCTTTGGATATACACGCAGTCCCTAACTTACAATTTTTTACTTCACAGTGGTGCAAAAGCGATATATATTCAATGGAAAGCACACTTCAGATTTTGAATTTTTACCTTTTCCTCCAGCTAGTGATATATGGTCCAATATCTCTCATGATGCTGGGCAGCAGCAACAAGCCACAGCTCTGTCAGTTACACAATCACAAGGGCAAACAACCAACATACCATTCTGTTTTTCACTTTTAGTACGGTATTCAATAAATTACATGAGGCTATTCAACGCTATTATAAAGTAGCTGATTTTGCCAAACTGTAAGCTGATGTAAGTGTTCTGAGTATGTTTAAGGTAGGCTAGGCTAAGCTATGATGTTCAATAGGTTAGGTATATTAAATGCATTTTTGACTTATTTTCAACTTACGATGCGTTTATTGCGACATAACCCCATCTAAGTTGAGGAGCATCTGTATTAAATGGAAGGTAGCACATTGCTGCCAAGAGAAGACATTGGCTAGGGTCAGGATAGGAAAGAAAAAGGTGGTACTACTGGTAAAAGAGAAAACGGTCATTTGAAATCTCCACCAGGTGATGGGATACCTGCCCGGCCCTACCCAATTAACATCCACAAAGACCAAATCTTTCCCTTTCACTACTGCTTTTAATGTTCATTTTAATCTGACTTTACTTGGAGTTTTTATTAACTTTGTAGTAAGGAGCCCCTGAGTGTTTTTCCCCCTCCCCTTCTCTCCTTTAGGAAATGCCTCTGTGCCCAGAGGAATCACTGAAAAAACACATCATGCACACCTACTGATCAGCTCCATCTCAGAGCTGCGGAAGCAGCACACATTAAAATCCAGACAAAAACCAAATGTCACACTAATTTTCTACTGTGAAGGAAAGAGCAAACCAAAAGAAACCACCAACCATCACCACCCCCATCAACACCACCACTACAAGAGTCTGATTATTTTAATGATCACCAAAACAATGTTTTCACAATTATTCTTCCTAAAAAGACACTTTATGTTTTATACTAGCAGTAAAATCGCCTCCTTTCTTCTAGGTTCTAATCAATAAAGAATAGATACAAGGAGGGCCGGGCATGGTGGCTTCATGCCTGTAATCCCAGCACTTTGGGAGGCCGAGGCAGGTGCATCACTGAGGTACGGAGTTCGAGACCAGCCTGGCCAACATTGTGAAAACCCGTCTCTACCAAAAATACAAAAATTAGCCAGGCATGGTGGTGCATGCCTGTAATCCCAGTTAGGAGGCTGAGGTAGGGGAATTGCTTGAACCCAGGAGGCAGAGGTTGCAGTGAGCCGAGATCATGCCACTGCACTCCAGCCTGGGTGACAGAGTAAGACTCCATAAAAAAAAAAAAAAAAGAAGAAAGAACAGATACAAGGAACAAATAACTTTGAAAATAGAGGCTCTCTGGTAAAGCTAGATTGGGAAACGAGAGAGCTAGGACCTGAAGTCAAAGTAGAGCCACCTACTGCCTCCCCTTAAATTTAGGCTTAGCCCCAGTCAGTGGAGATTTTCAAGGCAGATCCTGAGTAAACTTGCCCTGCCACCGCCTAAAGGATCACAGGTCTGTCTAAAAAATTCCATGTACAAGTGTCTTTTCATGAAGGAGCATGGGGGAAAGGTGGGTGGGAGACCTAGCCTTCTTACTGTCCTTGCTGCAGGAAGTGCAGCAGTTGCAGGGAGTGAAGGGGGCTGTCTCCTGATGGAAGTCAGGCTTTCACCAACCAGATTATGGACTCCTCTCCCTCCTTTGAAGAACAAGTAGCCCAAAAGAGATACTGGAAGAGTTCACTACAATTCTGCTTTCTCCTGTGGAGTAGGGCATAGGTCTCATCAATGTGGAAATGACTAAATGCCAAACATCTACTCCAAATGATTTTCCTGAAAGATTCCTTCTCAGTACCTATTACAGAGAGATGATGGTATAGAAGAAGATATAAAATTCAAAAATTGTTCATTGCATCACTCTTCACAATAGCAAAGACATGGAATCAACCTAAATGCCCATCAATGGCAGACTGGATAAAGAAAATGTGCTACATATATACCATGGAATACTATGCAGCCATAAAAAAGAACAAATCATGTTCTTTGTGGACCTGGAGGCCATTATTCTTAGCAAACTAATATAGGAAGAGAAAACCAAATACTGCATATTCTCACTTATAAGTGAGAGCTAAATGATGAGAACACTGGGACACAAAGAGGGGAACAACACACACTGGGGCCTACTTGAAGGTGGAGGTTGAGAGGAGGGAGAGGATCAGAAAAAATAACTATTGAGTAATACTAGGCTTAGTACCTGGGCAATGAAATAACCTGTGCAACAAATCCCTATGACCTGAGTTTACCTATAACAAACCTGCACATGTACCCTTGAACCTATAAGTTTAAAAAATACAAGTAAAAAATAATAAAGACAAAGATCTATAATAATTTCTAGATCTGCACTGTTGAGTACAATAGCCACTAGATACACATGGCTATTTAAATTACAATTAAATAAAATTAGAATTCATTCTCTCAGTTACACTAGCCACTTTTTTTTTTTTTTTTTTTTTGAGATGGAGTCTTGCTCTGTTGCCCAGGCTGGAGTGCAATGGTGTGATCTCAGCTCACTGCAACCTCTGCCTCCCGGGTTCAAGCCATTCTCCTGTCTCAGCCTCCTGAGTAACTGGGATTACAGGTGCCGCCACCATGCCCAGCTAATTTTTTGTATTTTTAGTAGAGATGGGGTTTCACTATGTTGGCCAGGCTGGTCTCGAACCCCTGACCTCGTGATCCACCCGACTTGGCCTCCCAAAGTGCTGGGACTATAGGCGTGAGCCACTGTGCCCGGCCTACACTAGCCACTTTTCAAGGTTCAAGAGCCACATATGGCTAGTGGGTTCCTTATTGGACAGTGAAGATAGAGCACATTTCCATCACTGTAGAGATTCTACTGAACAGCATTGTATTTGTAGAAAAACAGGGTATTGAATTAACAACTCTACTTTTCTCATCATAATTGAATGCAGTTCTCATCAAATATTATGGTCATAAACCTCCTAAAAAGAATTTTAAAACACTATTATCCTTATACATTTTTAAGTTGACATAAATTTTTCATCATAAGTTTCAACAGCTATAGCAAATGATCTAATTTCCATGTTATATTTCCATTTTTAAATAAAATCAGGCAGGGCACAGTGGCTCATGCCTGTAATCCTAGCACTCTGAGAGGCCAACATGGGTGGCTTGAACACGGGAGTTGGAAACCAGCTTGGTGAACATTGTGAAACCCCGTCTCTACAAAAAAATACAAGAAGTTAGCTGGGCATGGTGGCATGTGCCTGTAGTCCCAGCTACTCAGGAGGCTGAGGTGGGAGAATCACCTGAGCCCCAGAGGTCGAGGCTGCAGTGAGCCTTGAACTCATGCCATGCACTCACTCTGGGCAACAAAGCAAAATACTGTCTCAAAATATTTAAAAAAATAAATAATGACACCACTCTCAAATGTATTTACTGGAGTGGCTGTTTGATGTCTATCATCTCAAATTAAAAAAACAAAATTCCACCTCTCCCACAAAGGTATCGTTTTTTAAAATTTTAGTCAACTAGCTAATTTTTTTCCCCACGGTTATATTAGTATATCTTTATGTATTAATCTGCATTATTTAAAATTTTTCAGTGAAGTTTTTTTGAGATGGAGTCTTGCTCTGTTGCCCAGGATGGAGTGGTGTGATCTCAGCTCACTGCAACCTCTGCCTCCTGGGTTCAAGCGATTCTCCTGCCTCAGCCTCCTAAGTAGCTGGGATTATAGGCACCAGCCACCATGCCCAGCTATTTTTTGCATTTTTAGTAGAGACAGTAGAGACGGGGTTTCCCCACGTTAGCCAGGCTGGTCTCAAATTCCTGACTTCAGGTTATCCACCCGCCTCAGCCTTCCAAAGTGCTGGGATTACAGGCGTAAACCACCCTGCCTGGACTTTTTTTTTTTTTCCTCCAAGTCTTGCTCTGTCACCCAGGCTGGAGTGCAGTGGCATGATCTCGGCTCACTGCAATCTCTGCATCCCTGATTAAAGCAATTCTCCCTGCTTCAGTCTCCCAAGTAGCTGGGATTACAGGCACGTGTCACCATGCCCGGCTAATTTTTGTATTTTTAGTAGAGATGGGGTTTCACCATGTTGGCCAGGCTGGTCTCGAACTCCTGCCCTCAGGTGATCTGCCTGACTCAACCTCCCAAAGTGCTGGGATTATAGGCTTGAGCCACCATGCCCAGTCGAAGATTCTTAAAAATTAAAGGATTTCTTCTGACAGTTACAATATTATACAATTGAGTATAACAAATACACATCTTGAAATATTAAACACTAAAAATAAAAATTTATTGAAAATATTTTGAGATTAATGCTTTTAAAAATTAACTATATATCATGTACAAATATTGTTAATTGCGGGGATGACACAGAGTTCAATGGAAAAATACAGCAAAAAGTTTATCAAGCCAAGTGTAGGACTTAAAAAGTATGTATTAAGGCCAGGCACGGTGGCTCACACCTGTAATCCCAGCACTTTGGGAGGCAGAGGCAGGCAGATCATGAAGTCAAGAGATAGAGACTATCCTGGCCAACAAGGTGAAACCCTGTCTCTACTAAAAATACAAAAAAATTAGCTGGGCGTGGTTGTGCGCACCTGTAATCCCAGCTACTCGGGAGGCTGAGGCAGGAGAATCGCTTGAACCTGGGAGGCGGAGGTTGCAGTGAGCCGAGATTGCACCACTGCACTCCACCCTGGCAACAGAGCAAGACTCTGTGTCAAAAAACAAAACAAAACAAAACAAAAAACACCATCTATGTATGTATTAATAATTGTGTAAACTATACAATAATATAAGATAGATCATAGAAGCTACAGCACATTGCACATGGTAGGGATGAATAGAGAGCAATGAAGTAACAACTTTTACTAAGCAGTAAACTCCCAAAGTTTAGAAGAAAAAGATTTAAACATTCTAATAGCCTTTTGGCAATTAAAAAAAATGGTTCTCCTAGTAATCAGAAAAAATTTTATTTAGAGATGTAATGTTTATCTATTGAAACACTGAATAAATAAATATTCATATCAATGAAGCTTTCTCCTCCTTATTTAAACTCATACAAAATACACAAATAAGATGCAGGTTCATATCTTAGTTTGAGTGGGCTTTTCAGAGACTAGTATTTCAAAATGCCCCTTTATGTGGTACCCTGGAGATTCTCTTATAACTCTGGGAAAATGCACTAAGACTGGTAAAAAATAAACTTCTTATGTAAAAAGGAAGAATGGCAATTGTGAAAAAGATGCTAAAAAGAAACTTCAAAGACCTACCTTGACTTTAAGCAACTCAATTTTAGGAGAAAGTACATATTTAAGTAGCAAAATTTGGAAACCAATTCTCTAAAAACTACTGATATCTGCAAAATCTGAATCTCATGGAAAAGCTTTGTAAAACTCAAGTGGTAGGAATACCCCTGTTTGAAGGCCACTGGTTTAAAGAATATTCTTAAAAGACTGTTCTACAGAGTGTCAAATCAACAGAACTACTTGCATTTGGTAGTTTAAAACAAACAAACATACTGAAATGGAATTTTAGATAAAGAACAGACGTAGAATAGAAGTTTTTGGGAAAATAGAAATTCAAGTCACTTGTAGGACTTATTGCTGAGACTCAATAAGGACACATCCAAGCCAAGATTAATCATAAACTCACCATGTACCCTGTTGAACTTAAATCTCTCACTCCCAGAGGCAAAATCTCTGCACTCCACCCTACCTCCTTAACACTGCTGGCACACCTCATCAGAAGCACAGAAATCATTTCAGTCTGAAGACCCCCAAATTTATCACAATCCCTCGAACAAGTGTAGTATTTCTCTAAAAAACCTTTACTCTAACATAGAAAGATATCTCATAGCTCAACTATTACAGAAATGAATAACTTAGAAAACTTACCCACTGTGTGAAAACATAAACAGCAAGTAACACTATCATCATCATGAAAGCAAATTGAACCCAACTGTCCAAGGTCAGAGCTATCACAGACAATGGTAAGAATAATGACTATGTACGTGGAGCAACTTGTTTCATTTTACTGTTCTGTACAGACTAATTCAGGACTTTCTGAATGTATTATAGAGCTTCCTCTGATCTACATCTTGGATTGTGTTTTAATCACCATGAGAAAAGGTCCAAGATAGACCCAAGTTTTAATGAATTATGCACTATATTGTAGTACAACACATTGAGCTGACATACCAAACTGGTTTCGAGTCACAACCTCAACTGCTGCCGGGAACAGGAAAACATCTAAATGTGGAAGCATGTTGGGTGTAAGGTAACAGAGAATGATGAAAGCACATTCCATTCGAAAGACACTCAGTTATTTGTTAATACCACAAGCCAAACAAAAACATATCTGGGAATGAATCTGTGAAACCTACTAAGGTTAAAATTTTACTTGTTTGGCTTCCAAAACATATTCAACAGATTCAAATTCAATAAATATTTACAGCCAGGCTCTGTGGCTTACGCCTGTAATCCCAGCACTTTGGGAGGCCGAGGTGGGTGGATCACAAGGTCAAGACATCGAGACCATCCTGCCCAACATGGTGAAACCCTGTCTCTACTAAAAATACAAAAATTATCTGGGCATGGTGGTACGTGCCTGTAGTCCCAGCTACTCAGGAGGCTGAGGCAGGAGAATCGTTCGAACCCAGAAGGCAGAGGTTGCAGTAAGCCGAGATCGCGCCACTGCATTCCAGCCTGGCGACAGAGTGAGACTTTGTCTCAAAATAAATAAATAAATAAATAAAAGATAAATATGTACAAAGTGCCCGCTAGGTAGAAGGTATATATCATTAGAATGAAACAATGCCTATTAAATGTTATTGTTGCTGGGTGCGCCGGCTCATGCCTGTAATCCCACCACTTTGGGAGGCCAAGGCGGGCAGATCACGAGGTCAGGAGTTCAAAACCAGCCTGACCAACATGGTGAAACCCTGTCTCTACTAAAAATACAAAAATTAGCCAGGCATGGTGGTGTGTGCCTGTAATCCTAGCTACTCAGGAGGCTGAGGCAGTAGAATCGCTTGAACCTGGGAGGCGGAGGTTGCAGTGAGTGGAGATCGCGCCACAGCACCCCATCCTGGGCGACAGAGCGAGACTCCGTCTCAAAACAAAAAAAGGAAAAAATGTTATTGTTGTCACAGCAAGTACATTTGCATAAAGTTGCCTCATTATTTTAGATGTGATTTCAGCGGAGATTAGAATTTATACCCAAATTACAGATCAAATATATATCCCTGATTTAATTTATTACATAAAAAAGAAAAACATATTTACTTCAGGTGTAAAGAATATTTTATTTCAATACTTCAATATTGAAATCAGCTATCACACATATCCACCACCTGATTGATACTTCATTGTCCATCTCTCAGGAGATATTCAAAGTGAGATTAGTTTGATGAAGCATTCTCAGCAAACCAGAACACTGTACTTCATCTTCAAATTTAAGTCAGATCCTTTAATAAGTTACTTCCTAGTCATTATTTTATAGTATTTATGAAATAGTGCAATACATCAGTGAGGTATCATTTAAGAGGCAAATACTCTATAGATTTGGATTTGTCATCCCAATTCCTTGGCATTCAATAATATAAGTATCTTTAGAGGCATCTTCTTCATCTTCTGACTTCTTCACAGTAAATTTAGCCTGAAATCAAAAGAGGAGTATATAAGTAATACAAAGAGAGATGGAGAAAGAGCCCACAACTCCAACTTACGTAGGCAGAGAGTTAATGTCAAGCCCCTTTTATTGAAAAAACCTACAGAGACACAAAGATCAAATGATTCATGAGAAATTCAATAGCCTAAAGATAACACATTTCATTGTACAACCAGGGTTCTTATTCAGAGGTATACATACCCGTGAGTTTTGTCCAAATATATATGCCTGGGCCCCTTCCATACACACTGCATCAGACAGCTCAGATGTGCAGCTTAGGTAAATATCAACTTTGAAACCTCAACTGGTAATTACAATGCATCTGTATTCCCTACACCCTAAAATTTTTCTAAAACATTTCTACTTTTATCTTGTCAAGTAACAAATTACCCTTTAATTTCTTTACATCTTTTCTTGCTAATTTACTTCCCTAATATATCATTCAAAAGATCCAATTCAGAGAAGGTATGTGGGGAGGAGGGGCGGTGGTGGTGATTAACATCTTCCTTCATCTCTAATGTAAGGGGCTTAACATCACATTTTTCACTTGGTAACTAAAGTTGGCTTTGAAATATTTTATCTGTATCATTGTATTTTTTGTATGTTTGTTTTTTGTTTATGAGACAGAGTCTTGCTCTGTCACCTAGGCTGCAGTGCAGTGGCATGAACACGGCTCACTGCAGCCTCAACTTCCTGAATTCAAAGGATCCTCCTGCCTCAGCCTCCAGTGTAGCTGGCACCACAGGCACATGCCACCATGCCTGGCTAATTTTTAATTTTGTTGTAGAGACAGGGTCTCACTTTGTTGCCAGGCTGGTCTCAAATTCCTAGGTTGAAGTAATCCACCTGCGTCAGCTTCCTCAAGTGCTGGGATTACAGGCATGACCCATTGTGCCTGGCCCATATCACTGCATTTTGAAAACATCATTATTTTTAAAGCAAATATGATTCATTTTAACAAAACTAAATTCAGAACCAAAATAACTAGCCAGGTGCAGTGGTGCACACCTATAATCCCAGCTATTCTGAGGTGGAAGGACACTTGAGCTCAGTTCAGGAGGCCAGCCTGGGCAACACAGTAAGACTCCCCACAACTCCCATCAACGTCTTAAAAAAAAAAAAATCAAAACAATTAAATAGGTTAAGTTTGTGGCAAAAGGATTTCAAATATGCCTAAAATCTTAGGATTCTTGGAAGTACAATTTGGAAACCATCACTCTGGGGCCTTACTGAATGAATAGTAATGTTCAAAAATTCTTTCACTTTCAGCATTTTGTGGTAATGTACTGACACAGAGTGGACATTTGAAGTTACTGTTGAATGAATAAAGGCTGAATTCTGAGCTAGAGAACCAAATTATTTAATTAGTAATATACATGTATGCATTTATATATTTTTCTAATTACAAACATTATGTAAATATGAAACACAAGTAGCAGCTATGAAAATCATTTCTAGCCTATACACAAACCTACTTAAAACTACAAATATGTAGACCTGAAAGGAGCATAGCGGGCCTATCTAGCTTAAGTCTGATTTTACAGATAACTATTTGCATTGAGTCAAAGAAAGATAAGAAACTTGCCCCAAGTCACCCAGTTATACACAAAAAAGCTGAGCAAGATACGAGCTATACACAGGTCCATAGCACTTTCCGTTATGTATACATTTCAAATAACAACTAAGTGTCTACTACATGTAAAGTATTGTAAAAAGTAAAGAATGTAATGAATAAAACCTGATCTCTGCTATTAAGGAGATCAATCTATAAGGAGAGACAGACAAGTAACAGTTATAAATACAGCATAAGTAGAATAAAAATAGAGTTCACACTCTTGACATCAAATACAATTTGCCTTTAATTCCCATTAGTCTTTCCTACCATTCAGCAAACACTTACCTATGTAATAACAATTAAAAGTATATATAATTAAGAATCAAACTGGGCGCAGCAGCTCACAGCAGTAATCACGGCACTTTGGGAAGCTGAGGTGGAAGGATCACTTGAGCCCAGGAGTTCAGGACCAGCCTGGGCAACACAGGGAGATCTGTCTCCAAAAAAAAAAAAAAAAAGCAGGGTGTGGTGGTGCACATCTGCAGTCCTAGCTACTTGATAGGCTGAGATGAAAGGATCACTTGAGCCCAGGAGTTCAGGGCTGCAGTGAGCTATGATACTGCCACTGCAATCCAGCCTGGGCAACAGAGTAAGACCCTGTCTCTCAAAAGAAAAAAAAAGAGTCCAGGCGCAGTGGCTCACACTTGTAATCCCTGCACTTAGAGAGGCTGAGGCAGGCAGATCGCTTGAGGCCACGAGTTGGAGACCAGCTTAGCCAACATAGTGAAACCCTGTCTCTGCTAAAAAGTACAAAAATTAGCTGGACGTGGTGGCACGTGCCTGTAATCCCAGCTAGTCTGGAGGCTGAGGCATGAGAACCACTTGAACCTGGGAGGCAGAGGTTGCCGTGAGCCAAAATCGTGCCACTGCACTCCAACCTGGGCTAACAGAGCAAGACTCTATCTTAAGAAAAAAAAAAAAAAGAGAAAAGAAAAAGGATCATCATACTAATAGGAGTAGGGCAGCAACAGTGGTTTTGTGTTTGGGACACTTCTGTAATGACTAATTTTTAAAATTAGTATGTTACTTTTGTCATTTTAAAAAATGCTTAAGTCTAGGGCTGGGTATGCTGGCTCACACCTGTAATCCTAGTACTTTGGGAGATCAAGGTTGGAGGATTGCTTGAGCCCAGGAGTTCAAGACCAGCCTGGGCAATGTGGCAAGACCCCATCTCTACAAAACATCGAAAAATTAGCCAGGTATGGTGGCATGCTCCTGTAGCCCCAGCTACATGGGAGGCTGAGGTGGGAGGATCATTCGAGAGCCCAGGAGGTTTGTGCCACTGCAATCCAGCCTGGGGAACAGTGTGAGACTCTGTCTCAAAAATAATAATAAAAATGCTTAAGATTAGCACCTTCCCTCATAAAATTGTTATAAATTTTATATTTCATTATAAAATTACATTATAAAGAATAAGCAAAATGGGAAATATGCTACATGTTACTGAAAGAAGCAAGAAATGAAGCTGTATGCATTAACTGCAAAAAATACAAAGGGAAACAATTTCGGAGAAGAAGAAAACACCCAAATGTCAACAGTGGTTTTACCGGCAAGGGGAAATGATGAGAAGGCTTTTCCCCTCTGTTTCCTATAAAGAAATTACATTAGTTTCATGATGAAATATACCTATTGTTTCTTTCAATTAACAATCCAGGCCAAGTACGGTGGCTCACACCTGTAATCCCAGCACTTTGGGAGGCCAAGGCAGGCGGATCACCTGGAGCTACGAAGTTTGAGACCAGCCTGAGCAACATGGTGAAACCTTGTCTCTACAAAAAATACAAAAATTAGCTGGATATGGTGGCATGTGCCTGTAATCCCAGCTACTTGGAAGGCTGAGACAGGAGAATCACTTGAGCCTGGGAGGCAGAGGTTGCAGTGAGCCGAGATCATGCCATTGCACTCCAGCCTGGGCAACAGAGCGAGACCCTGTCTCAAAAAACAAAAAAAAAAAAGAAAAAAGAAAAAGAAAAAAAAAGAATCCTCTAAGAAAGGTATGAATATGAGCTCATACAATGATAAATCCTTCTTCATTAAAAACTGTATGTCAACTCTACTAGATTTCAGAGGACAGTGAATATTAGAGTTTCCACAAATATTCTAGTCTACCAATAGAATCAAGAAAATAAAATGTCTAAAATTTTATATAAATTTTTTATAGCCAACTATGAATCCCTTGTGATTTGATATCATAGTTCACAACAAAACATCTTTACTTACCCTGTACGGCAGTACCACACAGTGATTATAACATGGGCTTTGAAGTACGCTTTCCCAGGTTTGCTCAAAGCTCAGCTCTGCCATTAAAAATCCATGTGGCCTTGAACAGTGTAATGAATCTCTCTGCCTCACTTTACTCATATTTATAATGGGAATAATAATAATAAATAGCCACCTAAAATAAATAGGTATGCTGAGGAAGACAGGTGAGATAAACTGCTAAATTAGCTCAGTGCCTGTCAAACAGGAAACAGGGATAGCAATTATGATTACTATTAAGTTTCCTATTTATTAAAATTTAACCCAAAATTGGCTAGAATAAAAATCAAAATATCAATTTCCCTTTGTGATAGAATACTCACCTTTGCTATTTGTTCAGCAAAATGTATAGCGGTTTGTGTATGGAGTGTAACTGGTCCTGTTTTTATTCTGGAAACTCCATTGGCTAATGCCATGAAAACAATCAGCTATTTAAAAAAGAACAAACAAAAATCTCACATATTTATTAATATTTGGAGTTATAATTCCACTGCTGCCCATAATAAAAATACTACTAGAAATAAAAATTGCTAGAAAATAATTTCTATTTCTTTAGGTTTCCAGAAGTACTCAGAAGATGACAGAAAACCTATGTTACCCTAAGTCTGTGAGTGGTACAAAAAGGCTTGGTAGCAGCTCTCAACATTGAATTTTTAAAATTAATATTTACAAGTAAAATATAGAACATTAATATATATACTTAGACCAACTATTTCTGCAAGTTGGTATATATAATACTATGTTTATTCTACTCTCTAAAATTACATTTTAACAGCTGAATAGACAGACTAATACTGGGAGTTTATTGGGAGTTTAAAGTAGACCTGAGCAAGAAGGAAGAGATTAGAAATAACAGAAACTGTCTTAAGAAACAGGTCAAGAAATCTCGAGGAATATATTTCTAAACGTGGACACTACTGATTTGGGATTAAGGAGACAAGAGTATGGTAGAAAGGAAAATCTATAAAGATAAAAGACCATAAAAAAGATATTTGGAAATATTCAATATAATTTCTCACTGTGAGTGAACGTGCTACGTTTGAGAGGTCTGCGACACGTCCAAGTGGAGGTGTTGACAGGCATAAGGGATATTATGAGTAAGGAGTTAAGAAGAAAGGCCTGGGCTTCAGATATAAAATTGAGAGTTGTCAGCATAAAGACGGTACTTAAACCATGAGACCGGACAAACTAAGAGAGGGAACAACTACAGAAAAAGAAAACAAGTATAAGCCGAAGTCCAGGGGCTCATCAAAATTTAGAAGTTGGCCGGGCACAGTGGCTCATGGCTCTTAATCTCAAAACTCTGGGAGGCTAAAGTGGGAGGATCACTTGGGCACCAGAGTTTAAGATTAGCCTGGTCAACATACTGAGACCTCGTTTCTATAAAAATTAAAACAAAAAAAAGTTTTAAATTAGCTAGGCATAACAGCATGTGCCTGTAGACCTAGCTACTCAGGAGGCTGAGGCAGGAGGATCACTTGAGACCAGGAGTTTGAGACCAGCCTGGGCAACATAGCAAGACTCTGTCTTCACCAAAAAAAAAAAAAAAAAAAAGTGTTGAGAAGATGAAAACAACAATAAACTAGCAAAGGAAACTAGAATGTATGGCCAGTGAGGGAGGAAGATAACATTTCAGAAACCAAGGGAAGAAAATACTTCAAGAAGGAAGGAGTGATCAATTGTGCAAAACACTGCAGATAGGCAAAGGTAAAGTAAAATGAGGGCTGAAATTTGAGGGCTACAAATCCCAGAATATTTTTTAAAATTACTAAAGTAGGACTTGCTAATTAGTGTCTGAAAGTCAATTATTTAAACTGATATTCAATCTAATTACCACATATTCAAATCTAGCAGGTTAGAGGGTTTTTAACCTAAATGTGTCATTACCTGGTCTTGCAGATACTCGTCCACAGTACCACCATGTCTAAGATTTGCTAATAGCATTTCAGCAGCTTCAATTCCAACTTTGTCTGCATTTACACCTAAAGGTAAGCACAACATTAAAACAAAACAAAACAAAACAAAAAAAAACCACTAAATTAACTACTAAGAGACAAAAAGTTTGACATATCCCAGTTAGCACTGGTATACAATTTTTAGGCCTCAAAAACCCACTCAGTGCACCTTTTAGAATAAGATCTTTAGTTATTTAATATTCTCAGTGTTTGGGATACGCAAACACTGAAAATATTTATACCTTTAAATGTACTAGTGGAGGAAAATATTGGCTGCATTGGTCCTATTTAAAATGTACTACTTTATAAAGCCAGTTACAAATAAGTTATGACCCTATAATGCTATGCCTCAATTTCAAAGTTTAAAACTTGCAGCCAGGCATGGTGGCTCATGCCTGTAATCCCAGGACTTTAGAAGCTAAGGTGGGAGGATCACTTGAGGCCAGGAGTTCAAGGCTGGCCTGGGCAACGTAGCAAGATGCCATCTACCAAACAAACAAACAGACAAACTCTCCTCCCAAATCCCAGAAAAGCGTGCGTGTTACAATTAGTCTACAGGTTAATTCCATCAGAATTAAATAATTTGGCCCAGTGTGGTGGCTCATGCCTGTAATCCCAGTGCTTTGGGAAGCCGAGGTGGGTGGACCACTTGAGGTCAGGAGTTTGAGACCAGCCTGGCCAAAATGGCAAAATCCTGTCTCTACTAAAAATGCAAGATTTAGCCAGGTGTGGTGGTGCATGCCTGTAATCCCAGCTGCTTGGGAGGCTAAGGCAAGGGAATCACTTGAACGTGGGAGGTGGAGGTTGCAGTAAGCCGAGATTACGCCACTGCACTTCAGACTGGGTGACACAGCGAGGCTCCATCAAAGAATTTTTTAAAAGTCAGGAAATTATACTTTATGTAAAAAAGAGCATATAACATTATCAGATCAAATATTTTAGAGTTTTATTTCCTCTAAGATTTGAACAGGTATTAGCTTATTTTAAATATAAGTCAGAATATTTACCCTCTTGCCCTACTTCCTATCTCTCCATACATATCCCAAATCTTTGGTACAACACTGAATACAAAATAAGTCTGTCAGAAGTAGTAGAATTCCACGTTATTATTTTAAGGTATTTACTCTAAATGAAAAAATTCTTGGCTGCAAATGAAAACGTCTTATAAAAAATGAAAATGTGGTTAGTTTTGTTTCTATTTTATATTTGCAAATTTACTGGATTATATATAACATTTTCCCCAAAGTGGAAATTGTAGAATTTTAACTTTATTTTTCTTTGTTTTTCTTGTTTTCTTTATCTTTTTTATTGTTTAGAGACTAGGTTCCACGACATTGCCCAGACTGGTCTTGAACTCCTGAACTCAAGTGATCCTCCCGCTTCAGCCTCCCAAAGTGCTAGAATTCCAGGAATGCGCCGCCATGCCCAGCAACTCTATTTTTCTTTATAGTAGTCATATTAATAAATTACCTTCTTTATATTATCAATTGGGCAAGTATTTACATGACTGAATGAAATAGTTTGAAATATGTGCTATGAATCTTGACTTATTAGCCACTGCCATTTCCTCTTCTAGAAGATGGAGATGATAATAACTATGTTGCAAAGTTGTTACAGAAATTAGAGATAATATTTATAAAGCATCTTTTACCCAGATTAGTACATAAAAAGCTATTAATAACAACACAGGTTGAGTAACCCTTTTCCAAAATGCTTGGGACTAGAAGGTTTCAGATTTTGGATTTGGTTTTCTTTTTGTTTTTTTTTTGTTTTGTTTTTGAGATGGAGTCTCGCTCTGTCGCCCAGGCTGGAGTGCAGTGGCCGGATCTCAGCTCATTGCAAGCTCCGCCTCACGCGTTCACGCCATTCTCCTGCCTCAGCCTCCCGAATAGCTGGGACTACAGGCTCCCGCCACTTCACCCAGCTAGTTTTTTGTATTTTTCAGTAGAGACGGGGTTTCACCGTGTTAGCCAGGATGGTCTCGATCTCCTGACCTCGTGATCCGCCCGTCTTGGCCTCCCAAAGTGCTGGGATTACAGGCTTGAGCCACCGCGCCCGGTCGCCAGATTTTGGATTTTTAAAAAATTTTAGAATATTTGGGCCAGGCGCGGTGGCTCACGCCTATAATCCCAGCACTTTGGGAGGTCGAGGCGGGCAGATCACTTGAGACCAGGAATTCGAGACCAGCCTGGCCAACAAGCTGAAACCCCATCTCTAGTAAAAATACAAAAATTAGCCAGGCATGGTTGCATGCGATTATAGTTTTAGCTACTTGGGAGTCTGAGGGATGAGAATCACTTGAACCTGGGAGGCGGAGGTTGTGGTGAGCCAAGATCATGCCACTGCACTCCAGCCTGGGCGACAAAGCAAGATTCCATCTCAAAAAAACAAAAAACAAAAAAACAAACAGAGAGATGCCCTGAATTACCACATACAATGAGGGAAGGAAGGAAGGTGCTTGCTGTGAGGCAATTTCTATACAAAGGAAATAGAGATTGATTAACCAGAGGCACAATTCATTTTAGCAGATTATTTCACTCCCATAGTAAAGAATATAACTGTGTAAGACAAGAGTAATGAAAGATCACACAGATACTCAGCAATGGAAAGACAAAACACATTCTGTCTATAATGCAATCACTTACAGTTGGAAGGGATCCTTAAACATAGATCATGATCATGGTTCAGTATCATTTTTCAGATAAGGAAAGCCCAGAGTCACTATGCATGATAATGACAGGACATGGGACTAAAATTTAGGTCTTCTCACTCTCAGTTTAGTGCTCTCTATCATAACACACTGCCTCAGTCTAAAACAGTGAGATTTTCTCAGACAAAACAAAACCTCATCTTTTTCAAATAAAATTGAACAATGTTATCGTTAGAAGGATTCTGGAGATTCTCCAGGTTAATCTTCTTGCTCAACAAATAAGCAAACTAAGATCAAAATGGTTTTAGTAACTGAGACAATGATAAAGGCATCACTAGTTACAACTTCCTACCTCTAACACCTATGGTGGTATTGACAAGCATCCAATGTTCCTTCTGGTAATAACCCTAAGAAATTAGGATTCAAGGTCTGGTAGTTTTGTTTTGTTTTTTGAGACAGGATCTTGCTCTGTCACCCAGGCTGGAGTGCTGTGGCGTGATCGCGGCTCACTGCAACCTACACCTCCTGGGCTCGAGTGATCCTCCCGCCTCCTGCCTCAGCCTTTGGAGTAGCTGGGACTACAAGCACATGCCACCATGCTCAGGTAATTTTTGTACTCTTTGTAGAGAGAGGGTTTTGCCATGTTGCCCAGATTGGTCTTGAGTGCTCGGGCTCAAGTGATCTGCTCACCTTGGCCTCCCAAAATGCTGGGATTACAGGCATGAGCTACCACGCCCAGCCCCTAAATCCAGTAGTTTTCTAGTTAATTTAAATCAGAAACGAAATGGGATCTGGATAAAGGAGGTCATGATATTCTCTCTGAGATCCTTAATATACAGACAAGCTAGATTGAGAGGACCACAAGTTACTTTTGTATTCGCTAACAACATCTCATTTGACTGATGTCCATGACAGGAAACAAGGAAGGATACCAGGAGGAGTCAGTCAATCTCAGCAGGCATGTTGCTCTCTCCTTTATTCTCTCCTAACACCCTAAGTCTAAAAATAAGTACTGTGAACTCTACAAGTGTTTTATCCAAAGACAACTTCAAAGTACAAGTTGTTTCATGTGACAAAGTGAGAAAAAAATGCTGACAGAATATTAGAAAATTCTTTTCAGGCCTGGTAAAAAATCCCATGTATTACTGATAAAGTAATGATCCCTTCATGATCAATCTCAGTGCAGCACATTTAAAATTATCATCCACCCTGGCAAACTAACTCTACCCCCTATATTCCTATATTCACAAGAGGTAAAGATATCCAGTTACCTCAGCCAGACATCTGGAAGATCATACTTTACACTGCCTTCCTCACTTCCCATATCCAACTGGCCACCAAATACTGTCCATTCATTTTTGCAAATACTCACCTCCCTAGCCCAGCATTCCTTCGCGCAGGCCCTTACCATTCTGACCTGAATTGTAATAAACTCTTATCTTCCCACCTCCAGTATGGCTTTCTTCTACTTCTCTGAATTATCTTTCAAAAACTCTCATATCACATCCCTCCTTAAACGCTTTATATTTCAGGATTAAATGTAAACTCCTAGATATAACGTATAGCCTTTCAGAATCTGGCCTGTCGACCTTTCTGTTGTCATCTCTCTCCGTTCCCCTACCCAGGCCTATTATCCACTTGCAGTTGCTCACTCAAACACAGAACACTATTTTTTTTGGTGACAGGGTCTCACTCTGTTACCCAGGCTGGAATGCAGTGGTGCAATCATAGCTCATTGCAACCTTGAACTTCTTAGGATCAAGCAATCCTCCCGCTTCAGCCTCCTGAGCAGCTGGGACTATAGGTGTGAGCCACCATGTGGGGCTAATTTAAAAAAAAAAAAAGTTTTTAAGAGATGGGATCTTGCCATGTTGGCCAGGCTGTTGTCAAACTCCTGGCTCAAGCAATCATCCTGCTTCAGCCTCCCGAGCAGCCTGGACTACAGCTGCATGCCACCTCACCCAGAATACTTTTGTATGTCAAATTTCTTTGTCCTTCCTCCTTAGCTCTCACTTTTCTATCCAGACAACTTCTATTTACCCACAGAACCCACTGGAGGACCATTAAATGGCAGAAGCCAGATTTGGGGTCAAGCAGTCCCCAGAAGGATTCACTTTTCTTATCCTGTGTTCCTAGGGTACCCTGGGGATACCACTATCATAGAACTGGTCTGTTTCCTCTGTCAGAATAAGCCAGGAGGCAGGAATCATAGCTATCACTTCTGAATCCCTAGTACACAGTACCTGGCACATTTGGTAACCAGTGATACAAACAAACTCACACTTCTCCCAATGCCTGCTAAGTACTTATTGCTTGTAATATGTCTGCTCCTAGTCTCCGTTTTATATTTGTATTCTGTTTGCTTCTAAAGACTGTTGTAGATAGTGCATGGAGTGGCTCAGTATCCACACTGATTCCTCACTGCACCTAATACGTAATTAGTATATGCCAAATACATATTTTAGATCACTATTTCTCAAACTTCAGTACACATTAAAAGTACCTGGAAAGTTCGTTAAAATGGATTCCTTGGCCCCACTCCCACAGATTCCAATTCAATACATCAGGTAGGCCCCAAAATCTGTATTTCTAACAAACTGCCAGTTGATGCTGACAAGTTTGCCTGTCTGCCAACCACAATTTGAATAGTACAGTTTTAGACAGAATTCATTTATGTATGAGTTCAACTGGAAATGGTGATTTTGTTTATTCTCTTTATCAGATTTGATGTCCAACTAGTTCTAGATTTACCAACTGAGCAAACTGAGGAATTCCTAATTTTTTTTGCATATAGTACTAATAATGTGGCTAAACAGCATAGCTAGGGTAAACATTTTTATTTGTTTATTTATTTTGCAAAGACAAGGTCTCACTATGTTGCCCAGGATCGTCTTGAACTTCTGGTCTCAGTGATCCTCCCACCTCAGTCTCCCAAAGTGCTAGGATTACAGGTGTGTGTAATCCACTGTGCCCAGCTTGGTAAGCATTTTTAAAGATGCTACAAAGTAGGAATAAAGCAATCAATGACCACGCAATCAACTAGAAGTTCACCTAAAAGTTGCCTGGTTGGTAAAAGTTTAAATATTAACAAACACATGGATGTATGTATCTTCTCTCTCTAATATGCCAAACCTTAAACAAATTTCCCTTTCACAAAAATATTCGAAATTTTGAAATCACCAATGTAATAACTGATGCAGAGAAGAATCATCAATAGATGTTAAAACCACTGGATGAAAGCTGTTATGGAAGCAAGGTAATCAGATGGCCTCAAAGTATTGTCTTGGATCACTAGTTAATTATAAAGGTAAAAGGAACCTTCATAGCAGACAGATCTGCAGGACACACCTCCTTAACCAAGTGATCACACTCAACCTCACCAATAAAGGAGAAACTGACATCATGTGCCCCCTGCCGTGATACAGTGGAATGTACACAAAATCACCTATGTAGTATTCTTAATAAAAATGTTTAATCTGAATATATCGTGAGACAATCAGACAAATTTAAATTGTGGGAAACTCTGTGAGAAAGTGGCCTGGACTCTTAAAAATGTCAGCATCATGAAATGAGAAAAAAAAAAAAGGTAATGGGAGGATTCTATATTAAAAGAGGGACTAAAGAGACTTGAGAAACAAATGCTGTGTTCAAAAAAAAAAAAAAATCCCACATCGCTCTAAATAATATTTTGGAAACAATTCATTATGTATGAAGCTATCAGGTGTGTCAGAATAAAACAGACAAATCCTTCAGGTGTAAAAATGGTATTATAATTGTGTACTTATTGTTCTTTGGACACATATGCTGCAGTATTCAGGGGTGAGACATGGCACCTGCAACTTACATTGAAATGGCTCAGAAATATACACAACAAACTAAATGTTCATAACTAGTGAATCTAAGAGAAGGCTGTATGGATGACTAGTTGAATGAGTCATTCAACTTTTCCATAAGTTTGAAATTTTTCAAAGTATAAAGGTGGGAGAAAGACTGAAAGTCTGAAAGTGTAATTGACTCTAAAAGAGAATCAATTAACTACATCCTTTTAAACTTGTCATTCATCATTCTATAACATTCCAACCCTGAGAGATTAAAGAATTTTCCAGTAGCATTGGGAACTATGGACCCCCTTCATTTATCTTACCTCGTTTACCAAGCGATGATCCAGCAAACAAACAGCCAGTGGAGGTCTCAGCAATAATTCTGTGCAAGAAAAGAAGTTATTACTACCTTTACTATAAATATTCTAAATTTATGCAAATACAACACAGGAGAACAATGGCTATTAAATAGGCAGAACAAAATCTGGGCAGCAAATTGCAAAAGTAAAAATTCTTCATATAGGGTGGCATGATTAGCATTGTCTATCTTAATCAGACCACTAGTATCCTTTACCACTTGACCAGAAGTCACACCAGATTCTAATTCACAGGTTAAGAAATGTCTACCATGCCCCCCAACAAGTTACCATGTCATTAGCGCTAAGCAGTACCATTTCACAGGCACACAGTATTATAAAGTGTTTCAGAATTATCTTAAATAAAAAGGTCATTATGCAGAGACTTTGGTATTGTTCTATGGTTTTTAGATAGTATTATCATAGGTAGAGCAAGCATTTACTTTAAACCTTTTAATGGAAATTCTGAATGAGAGGATTTGAAACTTAAATATCCAAAAATGGTACTTTTATACTTCAAAAAATCAGTTAAAGAATTTGTACTAATACTTAAATCTACAACTCCTAACTGAATTAACATAATAGTTCTAGTCTGTTTTTGTTTTTTCTGAGACAGAGTCTTGCTTTGTCGCCAGGCTGGAGTGCAGGGGCGTGATCTCAGCTCGCTGCAACATCCGCCTCCCAGGTCTAAGCGATTCTCCTGCCTCAGCCTCCCAAGTAGCTAGGACTACAGGTGTGCACCACCACGCCCAGCTAATTTTTATATTTTTAGTAGAGACAGGGTTTCACCATGTTGGCCAGGTTGGTCTTGATATCTTGACCTTGTGATCTGCCCGCCTCAGCCTCCCAAAGTGCTGGGACTACAGGCATAAGCCATGGTGCCTGGCCTCTAGTCTGTTTTTAAAAAGCTCTTTGCTATATTTATTTGTGAATTGATTTCACATTTAAAGTATTTCATGCAACTGGAAATATTCTTACAGGACTAGCTTTAAAGCCTAACTTCTGATTAAACATTTAAGTTTAATGTAACAACGTAACAAAAGGCAAGTCATCCTCAGAACAAATTCAGAATAATTGTCTTAATTTATGATACTGGTGTTTTAGGTAGGAATGTCCTTAAAAATACAAATTGAGGCCGGGCGCAGTGGCTCATGCCTGTAATCCCAGCACTTTGGGAGGCGGAGACAGGCGGATCATGAGGTTAGGAGATCAAGACCATCCTGACTAACACAGTGAAACCCCGTCTCTACCAAAAATACAAAAACAGCCAGGCGTGTTGGTGGGCGCCTGTAGTCCCAGCTACTTGGGAGGTTGAAGCAGAAGAATGGCGTGAACCCAGAAGGCAGAGCTAGAAGTGAGCCGAGATCGTGCCACTGCACTCCGGCCTGGGCGACAGAGCGAGATTCTGCCTCGAAAATAAATAAATAAATACATACATACATACATAAATTGAAACTTCTTAAAACTATAAACTTAAGCAGGAAACCCTACAAATCTTTAATTTAATTAGAATTATTTTGGGGCTCTCAACTAATGTGTAGGAAAAAGTATTGTCTCACATTATTCCATTTCCATTGCCAAATGCTTGGTCTTTAGGTTCTTGAACAGGCTGGATGTTAACATACAAATCCCGGATCTCCTTTCTGATGCATCTAACTGCTGCCGCCGCCATATCTTTTGCTACCTATTTTAGCAAGACAGAAAAATACAATAAAACAATTACTGATTATTTGGAAAATTGTTTTCAAGACTTCAAAGACATATAAAATAATTGGTTGCTTTTACATGCATTATTTAATAACTTGATTTTCAAGAGAGCACTGAATTTTTAAAAACGCTTAAGCAAATTAACTTTATTTTTGTTAATGTATCCATTAATATATATGTTTCATCTTTTAGGTTCAGGAGGTACATGTGCAGGTTTGTTACATGGGTAAATTACATGTCGCTGAGATCTGGTATGTTAATGATCCCATCACCTAGGTAGTGAACACAGTACCTGACAGTGTTTCAACCCTCACTCCCCTTCTACCCTCCTCCCATTAGCAGTCTCCAGTGTTCCCATCTTTACGTCCATGTGTATTCAATGCATAGCTTCCACTTATGAGAACATGTGGTATTTGGTTTTCTGTTCCTACATTAATTTGCTTAGGATAATGGCCTCCAGCTGCAGTCATATTGCCACAAAGGACATGATTTCTTTCTTTAAAAAAATGTTAAGTTCTCTCAATAATTTCAAAATTTAATTGACATAATACTTATCAAGACACACATACATTTTATTTCTGAGAACATCTAGACAACTTACTTTAAATGGCAAAACACCAGCAACGAAAGCTCTTCCATATATCTTAGTCACACAGCCACGGTCAGTTAAATTTATAGGGTTCAACTGTTTAACTGGTGACATTCGAACGATCACTTCACCACCCCCTTTTGGGTAATATCCCCTATGAAAAGTATAACAAATGCCCACATAAACTGATTGTATGACAAAAACAAAACTCAGTATTACAATAAAATGACATGTCAATGATATCCAAACATGTAATCCATGGAAAGGTCTAAATATTTTAGGTCTGTATTTTGTAAAATTTTACACATTAAAAAACAAAATTTTGTCTGTACAATATGGTAGCCTTGAGATATGTGAAACTATTAAAATTAAATAAAATTTAAAAATCAGCTCCCCAGCAGCATTAGCCACATTTTAAGTGCTCAATAGTCACATGTGGCTAGTGACTACCATGTTGGACAGCACAGATATGGGACATTTCCCTCAAAGCAGAAAGTTCTATTTGGCAGTGCTGTTGTAGAATATAAGCTCCTTGAGGGCTAGACTTACCTATATCATTCCCGCTGTTTTCCTGTGCCTTAAACAATGTCTGGCACATGGTAGGTACTCAAATAAATATATGATGAATATTTAGGTAGCAAAACACTTTAAAAGTTTTAATTCAATTAATTGGTGTCATCTGTTCTACAGCAGATGGTGAGAAGACAGTACTCCTCCCGTCAAAGAGCTCAACATCTGGTAGGGAGATAGCTCCATATACTATCTACTAGAATACAAGTCAGGCTATAAGAAAGGTTACAACATAGGTACAAATATGAATTCCGATTGAGGTACAATCAGAGGTCATAAAGAAGTATAAGTTTCACGTTGAAAAAAAACACAGGATTTCTAACTTTTGGGAGAGCAGGGGAAGAATAACATGAACAAAGACACAGAAGTCCAAAGGCACAAAGCATATTTAAGGAATAACAAGCAAACATATTGTTAGAATATATAACACGTTGAAAGGAGGAGAGGGATGAAGAAGTTAGAAAAGTTAGGGCAAGACTTCAAAGCACTTAAATGTCACACCAAGAAATACGGCCTAGTGATTATGTGGCAGAAGGGAAGCCTTAAAGAGAAATAACCTGAATGCCCAATGTGTTTCTTAGGAAAACAATTCGGATCACATTGTGGAAGAGAATTCCTTTTATGACCCCTTAGTGTTTAGTCCAGTTGTCTACACACAGTGAGCACTTCAGCTGTGCTGGGGCATGAAATAACACTAGATATGAGGGTACCTCGGTGTGAAAATTCCCTTGAAAATATTTTCCCTAGAAATAAATAACCATCATGTGTAGCTGTTCTCAAGTCCCCATGCCCCTGCTGTTCATTATTTTTAAGCCTCAAAGTACAATTATTTCTTACAAGAGATGCAATGTATTAAGTGGGTACCAGAAAGACAGTTCTCTAAGGGTCTAACTTTTCCACTATTTTTAGCATAAGTAATAGATCCTAACATTTAAGAAATAAGCAACTTACCTTGTTTTAATGTCACAATTAAATCTGAAACCAAATTTTTCAACAATTGGCTTGAAGACCTGAAAAAAATCAGTTTTTATCATTAGGTTAATCAGCAATATTCACTAATTTAACAAGCGTATTTATTAAACAAAAGTGCTTTGCTGGCTAGTAATTGGATGCTATAGGTAAACGGTGTTATAAGAATATGTAGGCTGGTTCCATTTTTTCAAATGAAAAAAACTGGTATGTAGCTAAATATAAAAGTTTGACATTTATTTAATCAGAGCTGTGCAAGTCTATCTAATGAAAAAAACTAGAACTTAGGATACTTGATATCAGTGGTTATTCTACTCCAAAGGCCAATACTTCCTAACGCGTCTCAATATAGTACATTTAAGAAATGAGGGGGTATTGGTGAAGAGCATTCCATTCTGCCATCTCAATTTTTTATACAGTTGAAATCTCATTCCACAGACAATGCTTTAACATTATAAACATATGCATTTTCCTGACATCATGAAATTATTCCTAAACAAAATCTGAATGCCTCCATGGCATCCTAGCCTAATTTACTTAACGGTTCTCCAATTTTTCATTATTAGGTAATGATCTATCTTATATAATGATAATTACAGTGTATAATACTCTGTTCAAATACCTTTAACATTTATCTTTAGCTGCATTTTGCAATATTGAATTAGAGCAGTTTCCTTGAAGTCAAATTACTAGGTGGGGAGAGATTAATTTTTATTATACATCCCATCAAACTGACTTTAAAAAGATTATACCATCTATTAGAATGGCAAGATTTCAGAGAAAGATGGTGTTTAAGCCTGATGTCTAAGGCAACTCTTTGAGATTTACTCTAGAGATTTACTTATTTCTCTGGGTTGTCTCTTATGTATCCAAGAGGTATGCACGTTATTAACCTTGTTTTGTGGGTTTTTTTTAAAGGCAGAAAAAGCTTAACAAATAAAAACCTGAAAATATCAAGTGCTAGGATGGATACAGAACAGCTGGAACCCTCTATTTGATATTTATTTTTATTTTAGAGATGGGGTCTCGCTATGTTACCCAGGCTAGACTCCAGCTTAAACTCAAGAGACCCTCCCACCTCAGCCTACGAAGTATTAAAGAGCTGTGACTATAGGCACACACCATTGTGCCCACTTCAGCTGGAACTCTCGTATAGTACTGGTAATAATGCAAAAAGTGGCCACTTTGGAAGCTAAAATAACCTGGCTATGTATTATAAAGTTAGACATTTGCTTATTGTAACAACCTTACCCAAGAGAAATGAAAATGTACAATCACACAAAAACTTGCATATGAACGTTAACAGTAACTTAATTTATAATTGCCAAAATCTGGAAACACCCAAATGCCTTTCAACAGATGAATGGATACACAAACTGGTACATCCATATACGAGAACACAACTCAAGTTTTCATTGCAGATATAAGCAACATGGATGAATTTCAAATGTATTATGGACAGCAAAAAACCCAGACTCAAAGCCTACATACAGTATTATTTCTTACATGACATTCTGAACAAAAGGCAAAATGATGACAGAAAACAGATCAGCAGTTGCCAGGGGCTGAGACTCAGGACTGATTACAAAAACGTACAAGGGAATTTTTTAGAGTAATGGAACTATTCTACATTTTGATTGTGGTAGATGGTTCATAACTGTGAATTATATCACTGTCAAAAATCACAGAACTGCATGTTAAAAAGGATGGATTCAACTGAAAATTACACTTTAAAAAATCTGGAAGAAAAAAAAAGATTATACCACTTTTCTCTCCCACTAGTTATATGAGCACGCCAGTATTTTTTAAATCATTTTTTAAATGTTTGATCCTAGAATGGAAGGGGCTTAATGGAAAAAAGAGTTTTCCTCCAAATCATAATTCTTGTATTTATAAAATAACACATCACAATTGATATAATTTCTATCACACTCAAGGTGTTTTTTGTTTTGTTTTGTTTTTTTAAAGACAGCATCTTGCTTTATCACCCAGGATGAAGTGCCAACATAGCTCACTGCAAACTCGACCTCCCAGCCTCAAGTGATCCTCCCACCTCAGCCTCCTGAGTAGCTTGGACAGGTGTGCACCACCATGCCTGGCTAATTTTTCTGTGTGTGGTGTTTTTTGTTTTTTATTTATATATATTTTTTTTTTTTGTAGAGATGGGATTTCACCATGTTGCCCAGGCTGGTCTTGAACTCCTGAGCTCAAGGGATCTGCCTACCTCAGCTTCTCAGAGTGCTAGGATAACAGGTGTGAGCCACCACACCTGAGTTTTTTTTTAAAAAGTTCACTATAAACACTATTCTAAGATATAACAACAAACTTAAAGTAAACATAATTCCCCACACCCTACTGCAACAGAACTAGACATATTTGGGAGGCTGAGGTGGGAGGATCCTTTGAGCTCAGGAGTTTAAGACCAGCCTGGGCAACACAGTGAGACATCGACTCTACAAAAAAAATTTTTAAAAATTGGCTGGGTATGTGCCTGTAGTCCCAGCTACTTAGGAGGTCACGATAGGAGGACTGTTTAAGCTCAGGAGGTTGAGTCTGCAGTGAGCTGTGATCATGCAACCGTACTCCAGCCTTGGCGACAGCACTGTCTCAAAAACAAAAAGAAAGAAAGAAAAGACGCCATGAAGAGATAAACAAGAAAAAAGACACCATGAAGAGATAAACAAGAAACTCACAAAAAAAACACTCAAGATATATTTAAATAGAGAATGGAGACTCAGAAGCATGTATGAGATCTTAGTTTGTCAACAACAAAAGCCCTTACCATCACTGTATAATCAATCTGTGGTGCCATTTCGGCATTAGTTCCACCTTTCAAATGAAGTTCTGATGGAGAAGCAGCAAAGAGAACACACGGCATTGAGACCTGCATCAAGAGGCACACACTCCTAAGAAGAAGGCAGAAGGGGCTTATTTTCATTTTCTTTTCTGCATTTTCTTTTCAAACTCTTAAATAAGCTATATTATTGTTCATCACTACTAACTGAAGCACAGACAACTGTGAAGGCAGGTATATGCCACTGAGTTTCTAGTTAAAAACCATTTTAGTGTCTGAATAGTAAAATCCTGAATTTTAAAGAAAGACCGTATTTCACCATAGAAAAAAACAGCGTTAAATGATAACCAAACTTGGGTCTGAATCTTCAACTAAACACATTAGCTGTGTGACCTTGGGTAAGTTCTGATACTTTTCTTTATATTACAAAAAAGTAAAAAAGAAAAAAAAATTAAAATAAAACCTTCTTCAAAAGTTTTACAAAAGAATTCTTGAAACTAGCAGTTTATGAAAATGCTTTCAAAATAGTCAAGGTCTGAATTGATTATATATGAGTTGTTACTATATAACAAGGTACTGTTCCAGGTGTAAAGTTAAGATATAGTTCCTATCATTGTGGAGTTCATGATATGATAGAATAATATTTTACGCAGCCATAAAAGAGAATGAGTTCATGTCCTATGCAGGGACATGGATGAAGCTGGAAACCATCATTCTCAGTAAGCTAATACAGGAACAGAAAACCAAACGCTGCATGTTTTCACTCATAAGTGGGAGCTGAACAATGAGAACACATGGACGCAGGGAAGGGAAAATCACACACCGGGGCTTGTTGCAGGGTGGGGGGCAAGGGGAGGGAGAGCACTAGGACAAATACCTAATGCATGCAGGGCTTAAAACCTAGATGACCGGTTGATGGGTGCAGCAAACCACTATGGTACATGCGTACATATGTGATAAACCTGCACATTCAGGACATGTATCCAGAACTTAAAGTATAATAAATAAGATAAAAATAAAAGAATAATACTTTATAAAGAGTGACAGCTTGGCTGGGTGTGGTGGCTCATGCCTGTATCCCAGCACTTTGGGAGATGCAGGTGGGATGATCACTTGAGCCCAGGAGTTCAAAACCAGTCTGGGCAACATAGTGAGAATCCGTCTCTACAAAAAATTTAAAAATTAACCAGGCATTGTGGTGCACACCTGTAGTCTCAGCACTTTGGGAGGATCGCCTGAGCCCGAGAGGTCAACGCTACAGTGAGCCATGATCATGCCATTGCACTCCAGCCTGGGAGACAAAAAAAAAAAAAAAAAAAAAAAAAAAGACTAACAGCTAAATATTTCACATGGAAAAGTTTTAGTGAAGTAATGCTTGCTTTGCTTGTTTGGTCCTTATAGTCAAATAATGTGAGAAATCACAAGAAATAGTTATGTAACATGATGAATGTTATAAAGTGAAACATTTGGTCATTAGCTTTTCTTTGAGACAGGGTTTCCTTCCATTACTCAGGCTGGAGTGCAGTGGCACAATCTCGGCTTACTGCACCTTCCACCTCCGAGGCTCAAGCCTCAGCTTCCCAAGTAGATGGGACTACTGACATGTACCACCATGCCCAGCTAATTTATATATATATATTTATATATATATATATGTGTGTGTGTGTATATATGTGTATATACATGTGTATATACGTGTGTGTGTGTGTATATATATATTTTTTGTAGAGACGGGATTTTGCCATGTTGCCCAGGCTGGTCTCAAATTCATGAGCTCAAGTGATCCACCTACCTCGGCCTCCCAAAGTGCTGGGACTACAGGCATGAGCCACCCCACCTGGCCTGGTTGTTTCTAAATGAGCCATTATCTCCCTTCTCTAAAGTTAAGTGAAAGCAATCATATTCATAAGTAGTTTGAAAGGGAATTCGACATAGGCTCCTACCTACTAAAAGACAGATCTTTATTTAACTTACTTACACAATGATGCTTAAGTATTCAACTGGGACGTCTCTATCAGTAATAATGAATTTCATTAATTCAATAAATATTTATTGGACAGGTGTGGTGGCTCACATTTGTAATCCCCAAACTTTGGGAAGCCAATGTGGGTGGATTGCTTGAGCTCAGGAATTCAAGAGCAGCTGAAAAACATGGCGAAACCTTGTCTCTTCAAACAATACAAAAATTAGCTGGGCGTGGCAGTGTGTGCCTATGGTCCCAGCTACTCAGAGGCTGAGGTGGGATGACCTGTTGGGCCCAGGATTTACAGCTTACAGTGAGCAGTGATTGCACCACTGCACCCCAGCCTGGGCAAGAGGGATACCTTGTCTCAAAAAAATAAAACATAAAAGTAGGGAAACAAGCTCATAGACGTTAAGCAACTTGCCCAGAAAGTGGCAAAACCTGGACTTAAATCCAGGTTACTTAAATGGAATGTTAAGTGATACATACCCTGCTGTCTTGGTATCTGCTGTGTGGATTCCACCTTTGATCTTCTCTGGTGTAAAGGTTATTTCTGTTGAGCCAATTTCTGTCCCCTCCAGTCGCCCATCACACAAATCTCGAATCATTTCCAGTCCAGATAAATGTTGAGGCCTTCAGGTCATAATACTGCATCAAAACGTGTGCATTCAGACTGCCTATATCCCCACATTTTATGACAAATTTATAAAACTGCAATGGCAAGAAAACAGCAAGGTCTAACCACAGTAAGTGCCACATCTTCAGTGTCAGCTTCCTTCTGGGTTTTTACGCACCTAGACTACCTGCTAGTAGGTATCATTTTAACACTTCCTTAAAGACCAGTTATTTCTAACTATAAATACATACCCTGATATATTGTTGCAAATTAGAAGTGTGCAAAAGAAGAAAACTAATAGTTATTTCAGCGCCACCAGTCTCGCTTGCACTTGACTGAATAATCTATGGTGCCTTTATGGGCTGAACTATGTCCCCCCTAAATTCATATGCTGAGACTCTAACCCTCCACATCTCAGAATGTGACTATATTTGGAGACAGAGCCTTTAAAGAAATAATTAAGTTAAAATAAGGCCATCATACAATCTTACTGGTGACCTTATTTAAAAAAAAAAAAAAAAGAAAAACTAGGACATACAGAGACGCTAGGGGTAAGGTGCACAGAGGAACCACCATGTGAACAGGCAAAAACACAGGCCTGGAGCAGATCCTTTTCTCATGGCTCTCAGAGGAAACCAACCTTGTCAGGACCTTGATCTTGGATTTCTAGCCTCCAGAACTGTGTGGAAATAAATTTCTGTTGTTTAAGCCCCACTCCGTGTGTGGCATTTTGTTATGGCAGCCCTAGCAAACTAATACAACACCTACAGCCTAATGAATTGGATTCCCTTGTTGGTGAACTGGAGGGCTGCAAACAACTATGACAAAGGCAATTAACATTAACATATATCAGTAATTGCCTTTTGGTAATTTCAAAACTGTAGACAAAAGACTGAGCTCGCCGATTTATTAAAATGTAATAAATACAGAATACATACAAAGCAATCAGTGCGGCTTCAAACCTGGGTCCTCTTCTAACAGCTGCATGTACCTGAAACTCAACTAGTGGCATGCCCAGCTACCCAGACAGAAGAAATAAGGTCAAGTGTCAAGGTGTTTCCCTCTCCACAACAGATAATTCTGGTCGTAACAGCTCTCTGGAGGTATGAATGAAAGCTGGAATAACACATCTCAGGATCCATTACTGTTTTATGATTCTAAAACTGGCAGCAGCACAGAATGCACTAGTTAAAAAAACAGGGTTTCCTCTGGCCTCACAAGTATTTCTGCCCTATCTATCTTGCCCGCTCATACGTGCTATTCGGATATTTGGAATGCCTGGTGAGGTGGGAAAACATTTTAAAAGCTAGCTCTTTAGCAAATGAGACTATTTTAGCCAAACAGAGAAAACTCGAAACCATTTATAAACTCACCCCTCGAGGCTTTCAAGATCTTACAACCCAGGCCACCGCCCAGGCAGAGCGTCCCCGCCCTGGATCGCCCATACCTGCGTCCGGGACCTTCTGGGTTCCACCACTCGCACTCCCGATGCCCCAGCCCGTCAGCCCGACGCCCCCCCGCATCCCCCAACTTCACAGCCCAAGTCTCCCTCCAGCCAGATTTACCTCAGGCCTGGCGTGCTCCGGCCGGCTCGGATCTTCTGCACCCGCAAGGGGAGGCCCAGGAGACAGCTCAAGGCCGTAGAGACTCTCAGGATCTGGCCGCCCTACAAAGGGTGGGGTACAGGGAGAAGAGACGTAAGCACACCGGTGGAGAGAGCTGCCCTCCTTAGTCTGGCGGCAGCTCCGGCCGCTTCGCTCTGCACTCACCCCTTCCATGATGCTGCCATCGACCTCTACCCGCGACCCCGCCATGGGGGGCACCCTGGGGCCCAGCCCGCAGCGAAAAAGCCTCCGCCGGAGCGGGAGAAAGAAGAGACGTTGGCTCCCGCCCAGTAGTTCAGAAATCTCGGTTCACGCCTGGTGCTGCAGGATCCTGGCGAAAAAGCGGAAGAAGCGGCGCCTCTCGGGACACCGGAGTCAGCTGAAACGAACACCCGGGTTCGCCCAGGTCTGCGGTGGGTGCGCATGCGCATAGCTCGGCTTCAAGGCGCCGCGCTGGGAACGCCGCGGTCAGGGCGAGGAAGCTGCCGGAGAGGTGAGGTGACTGTCGCTGAGGTGCGCAGGAGCCCTGAAAGACTTGTGCCTTGGACACAGCAAAATCTGCAGGTTGCAGAAAGTCTCAACTGTAAGATAATTCCGCCAGTTATCCCGCAGGCTTGTGCTTTATCTCTGTTTTGTGGGTAAATATGTGTTTATATCTGTTTTCTCGAGGACCCTGGCATACCCCGAGATGCCGACTTTTAGAGCTGAAGATGCAAGAAAGATCGGGACCCTGCGATGCACCGACCACCTTCTCTCTGGTTGGCTTTCACTGTACCTGTCTCTCGAAGTGTGTGCGCCCTGTTCCGTTGATAGTCTTAACCTTTCGTTCCTCGCTGAGTGCGTGTTTGTGTATGCAGAGTGTGTTATCTTTGTTTCTAGGGTGACACACCATTTATTTGAGGGGCAGGCAAGGCAGAATCACTAGTTCAATACTCTGAAAAGCCAAAGTTATGCCATTTTGCTTGAGAGTGAGAGTGAGTGTGAGCCCTTGACTCCGAGGAACAGTGCAGCTGACAATTCACCTCAGGCGAGGGCAGAAGCAACAGCCAGCTTCTCGGTTCTGCCTGTGGCTCATTTCCTACATAATTGAGTACCAAATAACATGTAAACCTCTAGGGAAGCAAAAAGAGTAAGTCAGCGTCTACCCCCGAAGTTATTGGAGGTATAATGGAGAGACTGAGACGTAATCAATTACAATGTCATCCTCAATAATAATTAACATGTACTGTATCTATTTACAGTTTATTTTGGGGACAATTACAATATATTAATAATATTCTCTAACAATAACAGGCAACATTTATTGAGCACTTAGGTGTTGTGCACTGCATGCGTTCACACCGTGATAAAGTACTTACTGTTTTTACTGTTTTACAGCTTCCTGTGTTAAACTATTTGCTACAAGGTCACACAATTTTAACTAGAAGACTAAGATGTGAACCTGGGTGGTCTGATGTGAACACCAACACTGTGCTGCTTTGCGACAGAGAATGTTTTAGGGAACACACAGACTATGTACTTAACCAAATCTGGAATTTGCCATAAGGTATTAATCAGAGAAGTAATAATATTTGCATTTTAGAATGAAGGCTTTGGCAGTATGAGGAGGGTAAATAAGAGGCTTAAGAGCCTGAAGGGAGAAACACCAATGATGCAATTATCCAGCAAGAGATAATGAGAAGTTGAAGTAAGGGAATGATGGTAGGGATGGAATATAAAAAAGCTGTACCCCATCTGACATCTTTATTGGGGAAACCCACCCCCAATATTTCAACGTAGGTTCTTTCTATTTTCCGTAAGTGTCGGCCAACTGAGAAATAAAGAGAGACAGTATAAAGAGATGAATTTTACAGCTGGGCCGCTGAGGGTGACATCACATATTGGTAGGACCGTGATGCCCACCTGAGTTTCAGACCAGCAAGTTTTTATTAAGGGTTTCAAAAGGGGAAGGAGTGTAAGAACAGGGAGTAGGTACAAAGACCACATGCTTCAAAAGGCAAAAAGCAGAACTACTAGTAAGGGCCTAACGAAGATCACATCCTTCTGAGGGAACAGGACAAAAGGCAAAAGCAGAACTACTGTTAAGGGTCCAACAAAGATCACAAGGCAAAGGGCAAAAGCAGAACTGCTGATAAGGGTCTATGTTCAGTGGTGCATGTATTGTCTTGATAAATATCTTAAATAACAGAAAACAGGATGCAAGAGCAGAGAACTGGTCTGACCACAAATTTACCAGGGCAGAGTTTTTCCCCACCCTAGTAAGCCTGAAGGTACTGCAGGAGACCAGGGCATATCACAGTACTTATCTCAACTGCATAAGACAGACATTCCTAGAGCGGCCATTTATAGACCTCCCCCCAGGAATGCATTCCTTTCCCAGGGTACTGATATTAATATTCCTTGCTAGGAAAAGAATTTAGCAATATCTCTCCTACTTGCACATCCATTTATGGCTCTCTGCAAGAAGAAAAATATGGTTCTTTTTGCCTGACCCCTCAGGCAGGCAGACCTTATGGATGTCTTCCCTTGTTCCCTAAAAATCGCTGTCATTCTGTTCTTTTTCAAGGTGCACTGATTTCATATTGTTCAAACACATATGTTTTACAATCAATTTGTACAGTAACACAATTATCACAGTGGTCCTGAGGTGATATACCTCCTTAGCTTACGAAGATAACAGGATTAAGAGATTAAAGTAAAGGCAGGCATAAGAAATTATAAAAGTACTATTTGGGAACTTATAAAGGTCCATGAAATCTTCACAATTTTTGTTCCTCTGCCGTGGCTCCAGCCGGTCCCTCTTTTCAGGGTCCCTGACTTCCCACAACACATCTTTGATTCCTATTACAGAAACAAACTTCCCAGAAGAAGCCTTGCCTTTTTATTTCTAATTTTGGCTATGAATTCCTTGCTATGACCCATTTGCCCCATTCTAACTACTTCCAGTGGTAGAGGGAAAAGAACAAGACAGTAATATAATGTAGAGATGAGCTCACTGTGGTAATAATAAGCACTTATGTAGTGCCTTCATATACATGATCTGTCTTAATGTTCATAACAAAGCTGTGAGTTTGGTGTTCTTATCTCTCTTTGGTCAACGAAAGACTGAGGCCTAGGGAATTGGAAGTGACATGCCAAGATGACAGAACAATAAAGTGGCAGAGTTGGGTTAAATCCTGGGTTATTTTAATGACAAATGACAGACCAATAACTGATTCCTCAATAAAACAATGGAAGTCAGAAAGAGTAGAATTGTATATTCAGAATGCTGACAGAAAATAACCATCAACCTAGAATTGGGTACTCAGCAAAATCATCTTTCAAGAATTAAAGTATAGAAATAAAATAATTTCCAGATACATGGAAAATGAATTTAACATCTATCTACACTTTCTAAAGGAAGTTCTAAAGGATGTACTTCAGAAAGAAAAATTACTTCAGAAGGAGAGTCTAAGAAGAAGTGATGGGCAAAGAAAATGTAAACACATAGTTGAATCTAAGCAAACATCACATGAAATAACACCAGACAACAAAAGTATGTAAGATGAAAGGTGGATGACAAATAATTCTAAGGTCTCTCTTTGCAGTTAGGATATCAATTAATAGAGTTGACATAATTCAAGACTTTAATATAAGTACGCAAGGTAAAGTTTCAAGGATAAGTGTATAACTTCTAATCCAGCCGAAGGAAAAAATGGGCTAACGGGAAAATACAGATTAAATGAACAAAAACCTAATACCATAATGAGCATTAAAAAAAAAAAAAAAGAAAAGAAAACACTAAAGTAACAAAATATAAATAAATTAATATATATCAATAGTAGCAATGAAAGTAAATATACTTTCTGATGAAACGCCAGAGATTGTTGGAAGACACATACACACAAATTTAAAAAATGAAAAAGCCAGAGATTGGTTGAAAAAAAAGTGCCATTTACATGAGATGCACCAAAAACATTAAGGATGGTGAGGGGTTGCAAATAAAAAGATGGAAAAGATACACCATATAAATGCCAACAAAAAGAAAGGTGGTATACCTATATTAGTGGTATACCTATATTTTGTATTAAATTAGACTTTAATACAAAAAGCATTATCATTGACCAAAAACAGTCACTACAAAATAATAAAAATTGTGTTCCCCAGGAAAATAGTTATTCAAACCTTTATGTGTAATAAATAGCTTCAAAGTATGTAAGTCAGAAATTGAAGAAACTGGTAAATCCACTACCATATTGTGAAATTTTAGCTCAATTATTTGTAGATCAAGCAAATGAAAATTTAGGAAAGACAAGGCAACTAATAAACAAAACAACTAATAAACTTGATCTAAGGGCAATTATATACATACATAATTGGTCATTTACATATATATATATAAAACCTTCAATTATTTTGTATTACATGTTTTCCTCCAGAACTCATGAAATTTTTATAAAGAATGACAAGGTTAAGTGGGCCTGTAATCCTAGCACTTTGGGAGGCCAAGGCAGGAGAATCACTTGAGCCCAGGAGTTCAAGACCAGCCTGAGCAACGTAGTGAGACCCTGTCTCTACAAAAATCACAAAAAAATTAGCCAGGTGTGATGGCATGCACCTGTGGTTGCAGCTGCTTGGGAGGCTGAGGTGGGAGGATCACAAGCCCAGGAGGTTGAGGTTGAGGCTGCAGTGAACCATGACCATGACACTGCAGTACAGCCTGGGTGACAGAGTGACACCCTGTCTCAAAAAAAAAAAAAAAAAAAAGACAAAGCTATAAAGCAAGTTTAAAAAAAAAAAATCCAAAGATTTTGTATCATACAGTTTATTCCCTGACCAAAATGGCAATTATGTTAGAAATTAATTCTAAAAAAGACAACTAAAACAACAACTAAAAAAATGTATAACACTTCTATATAATACGTGGATAAAAGAATAAATAATAGAAATTTATAAAAATACTTAAACAAGAGTGAAAGTTCTATGAATCAAAATCTATGAATGTAATGAAACTAGTACATAATTAACAGAAGTTTATGTCACTAAATATTACTATTAGAAAAAGAGAAAGGGCCAAGTACAGTGGCTCATGCCTGTAATCCTAGCACTTTGGGAGGCTGAGGTGGGCAGATCACTTGAGGTCAGGAGTTTGAGACCAGCCTGGCCAATGTGGGAAAACCCCGTGTCTACTAAAAATACAAAAATTAGCTGGGTGTGGTGGTGCACACCTGTAGTCCCAGCTACTCGGGAGGCTGAGGTGGGAGGATTTATTGAATCTGGGCGGTAGAGGTTGCAGTGAGCCAAGGTTGTACCAGTGCACTCCAGCCTGGGCAAAAAAGCAAGACTGCATCGCAAAAACAAAACAAAACAAACAAACAAACAAAAAAACAGAAACAAAAACGAAAAAAAGGAAAAGAGAAAGGCTGAAAATTAATGAGTAAAATGACTTTTAAGAAGTTAAAAGAACTGGAGCCGGGTGCAGTGGCTCATGCCTGTAATCCCAGCACTTTGGGAGGCCAAGGCAGGCAGATCACGAGGTCATGAGTTCAAGACCAGCCTGGCCAATATGGGGAAACCCCATCTCTACTAAAAATACAAAAATTAGCCAGGTGTGGTGGCAGGTGCCTGTAATCCCAGCTACTCAGGAGGCTGAGGCAGGGGAATCGCTTGAACCTGGGAGGCAGAGGTTGTGATGAGCCGAGACCACACCACTCTACTCCAGCCTGGGCAACAGAATGAGACTCCGTCTCAAATAAATAAATAAATAAATAAATAAATAAATTTGGAATATAAATCCAAAGAAAGATGAGACATTATATATTAAAGCAGAAATTTTAAAATTACAAAACAAAGTTGACTATTTTAAAAACTGATAAAATGACAAGACTGATCAAGAAAAAAAGGTGCAAATAAACAATATTAGAAAACAGCACATAAGTATAGACGCAACAGAGATTTGTTTTAAAGCAGGGGAATACTCTGTACAACTTTCTGCCAATTAACTTGAAAATTTAGATTACATATACAAATTTATTGAAAAATACCACTTAGCAAAACTGACTCTAGAAGAAATAAACCCATTTTCTTCAACAAATAGATTGCATGAAAAAAAAAAAAGATGGTAGTAATCTGGATCTTGGTTGAAACAAACTGTAAAAACTTTAAGACTTTAGGACATAAATGAGACAATTAAAAACGTGATTAAAAGAACTGGAAGGAGGAGTATCATAATATTAATAGAAAGCCCTATTTGTACTATCACTATTAAATTTAACTGAACTAATAGTTAGGAGGAGAGTGAGGCAGGAAGGTGGTCCAGAGGGTGTTACTGGCCGAACGTACCGAGTTTTCTAGGAGCAGACCATTCTGAATTCATATAAACTCTCGCAGGTAATATGAAAAAGACATATACCTCTCCAGTTCATTTTATAAGGCTAGTATGATCTTGATGCTAAAACCAAAGACAACTTGGGGAAGAAAAATTATAGGTAGACTTTATTTATAATTTAGATGCACCAGTCTCAGTCAAAATATTTACAACCAAATTCAACAATGTTTGTAAAATACAACACATTGTAACCAAGTTGGGATTGAAGATCAATTTAAAATTGGAAAAATATGCTGATGTATCAAAAACCTAAGATCACACCAATAGATGCAGAAAAAGGTTTTTGTGGAAAAAAAGTCCATTTATGATGAAACAAAATCAAGCAAACCTAGGGATAAAACTGCCTTAGTGTTACTAATGGTATATTAGTCCATTTTCACACTGCTATAAAGAACTACCTGAAACTAGGTAATTTATAAAGAAAAGAGATTTAATTGACTCACAGTTCTGCATGACTGGGGAGGCCTCAGAAAACTTATAATCATAGCAGAAGGCAAAGGAGAAGCAAGGCATGTACTTACATGGTGGTAGGAGAGAGAGAGAGGAGGTGGGGGCAAGGTAGGGGGATTGCCACACACTTTTAAACAACCAGATCTGGTGAGAACACACTACCACAAGAACAGCAAGGGATTTCCCCATGATCCAATCACCTCCTACCTGGTCCCTCCCCTGACACTTGGGAATTACAACTTGACATGAGATTTGGGTGAGGACACAGAGCCAAACCATAACAAGTGGCATCTCAAAAATTCAACAGCAAACTTCATTTCTTTTTTCGGCCCTACTGGGAGTCAAGCAAACATCATGTTTAGTAGTAAAATATTAGGCTCCTTCCTTTTAAGATTATTAACCAGATAAGAATGCCCACTATTATGGCTTTTTTAAAAGAGATGGTAGAAGTCCTACCAGAGTCTACAAGAAAGAAAAAAGACATAAGATAGGAGAGGCAAAAACAACACCTTAGTTATGATGTCACCTTAATGATGTGACTGCCTACATAGAAAACCCAAAAGGAACCTTTAGACATATTATTGAAAATACCGTTTCAATGAAATTCCAATCAAATGCATACCACGACTTTTTAAAGGATCCTGACATACTGATTCTCAAATTTATATGAAAGACCAAAAGGGCAGGAATAACTTACAAATGAATGAGGTGGAGCCTACTTGTCCTATATAAATCCAGAATTACTATAAAGCTCAAGTAAGATCATGTGAAACTGAGATGGTGACAGACAAATAGACTACTCAGAACCCAGAGACAGATTTTCTATGGCAGATTCGTGGGAAAAGAGGAACTCCCATTTATGGCCCTGGAATGATGGGTTAACTATGAGGAAAAAATGAAATTGAATTTCTATCTTACACCATACACAAAAAAACATTTCAAGATGATTTAAAGACTTAAGTGTTTCACACCATATACAAAAATTAACTCAAAATGGATCAGAGACCTAAATGTAAGACCTGAAAGTGTGTATAAAACTCTTAGAATAAAACTTAGATGTAATTTGTCATGACTTTGGATTAGCCCATTTTTTTCTGTGTTATGATACCAAAAGCCCAAGCAGCTAAAGAAAAAATTAGATAAATCGAACTTCAATTTAATTAAAATTAAAAACTTTTGTGCTTCAGAGACTATTTTATCTTTATTTTTGTTTATACCAAATTTATTAGCAAGAGGATACCATGAAGAAAGTGGGAGGACAAACCACAGAATGGGAGAAAATATTTTAAAATCATATATGTGGGCCAGGTGTGGTAGCTCATCCCTGTATTCCTGGCATTTTGGGAGGCCAGGGCAGGAGAATCCCTTGGGGCTAGGAGTTTGAGACCAGCCTGAGCACCATAGAGAGACCCCTGTCTCTACAAAAAATTTTAAACAATAAAAAAAAAAAAATAGATAGACAGATAAATCTTTTATATGGTAAGAGTCTAGGATCCAGAATATACAAAGAACTCTTAAAAGTTAAGCAAAAGCCTGGGCACATGAGTCATTTGGGCCCAGAAGTTCAAGACTAGCCTGGGCAACATAGTAAGACCCTGCCTCTACAAAAAATAATAAATTGGCCAGGCATGTTAGCATGTGCCTATCTTCCCAGCTACTTGGGAGGCTGCGGCAGGAAGACGGCTTGAGCATGAGCCCACAAGCTGGAAGCTGCAGTGAGCTATGATTGCGACACTGCACTCCAGCCTGGACGACAGAGCAAGACCACCCTGTCTCAAAAAAAAAAAAAAGTTATAAACAAAAAGACACAAGCAAAGGATTTAAATAGACATTTCTGCAAAGAAGATAAATGGCCAATAAGCACATGAAAAGTTGCTCAGTGTCATTAATTATTAAGGGAATGCAAATCAAAATCACCATGAAATACTACTTCTCATCCACCAGGATGGCTGTAATAAAAAAGACAGGCAATAACCACTGTTGGTAAGGATGTGAAGAAACCAGAACCTTCATACACTGTGCTAGTGCAAATGTAATGTTGCAGCCCCTTTTGAAAATATTCTGGCAGTTCCTCAAAAAGTTAAGCATAGTATTACCATGTAACCTAAATAGCAGTTCTACTCCTAGATATTCACCGAAGAGAAATGAAAACATGTCCCCACACAAGCTTGTACATGAATGTTCATGGTAACATTATTCATGATCCAAAAAGTGGAAACAACACAAATGTCAAAATTAGATCAAGTTATAACTTTAAGAGTTCATTGTGCGTACAAGACAGTTTGCAAACTGGAGAGACCTCAAACTGGAAAATGGCATGAAGTCTCAATTTTAAAAAAAATTTAAATTTGTATAAATAGAAACAGGGTCTTGCTATGTTAACAGCCCAGGCTGGTCTTGAACTCCTGGCCTCAAGCAATATTCTTGTTTTGGCCTCCAAAATTGCTGAGATTACAGGCATGAGCCACCTAGCCCAGCCAGGTCTCATTTTATAGCAATTACAGCACAGTTTATAGAGCATACAGGAAGCAACACTGTAACTTTTTTCATGACTGGCTGTCATTTTTTTAAAGACATGTTGAGCTGTTTAAGCTGATTTATCATAGCTGGTTAGTTTAATTTCATAAAATCATACTGATACAGACAAAAAGCTTACCTTTATGTTTTGTTTATCTTTAGGGTTAGGGGAAATCAGGATGGATTAAGTTTTAGTTACATTGGGTGGTTTGGCCTTGAGAGATCTAAACTGTGGCTCTATTTTTATTTGTTTATTGAGACAGGAGACAGGGTCTCACTCTGTTACCCAGGCTGGAGTGCAGTGATGTGATCACGGCTCACGGCAACCTTGACCTCCTGGGGCTCACACAATCCTCCCACCTCTGCCTCCCGAGTAGCTGACACCATAGGCACATGCCACCATGCCTTGCTGATTTTCATATTTTTGGTAGAGACAGGGTTTCGCCATGTTGCTCAGGCTGGTCTCCAACTCTTGGGCTCAAGTGATTCTCCCGCCTCAGCCTCCCAAACTGCTGAGATTACAGGTGTGAGCCACCATGCCTGGCCTACTTTTATTTTTATTTTTAACAATGTCTATCAACTGATATGTATATAAACAAAAAATAAAGTATATCCATACAATGAAGTATTGTTCAGCCATGAAAAACAATGAAGTACTGATACGATACATGCTGTAATATAGATGAACCTTGAGAACGTAAGTGAAAGAAGCTAACTGAAGAAGCCAGTCACAAGAGACCACATATTGTATCATTCCAGGTATATGAAATGTCTAGAATAGGCAGATTTATGGAGACAGTGTAGATTAGTGGTTGTCAAGGGCGGGGGGGGTACATTCAGAATGGGAAGTGACTGCTAATGGGTGTGAGGTTTATTCTGGCGAGGGGTGATGTAAATGTTCTGGAATTAGATAGTGGTAATAGTTGCAGAACTTTGAATATACCAAAAATCACTAAATTTTACACTTTTAAAGGGTGAATTTAAGGTATGTGATTGCTATCTCAATTTTTAAAATTGCAAAAGAAAAGACATGTGAAGGAAATATAACAGACTACCTTTAGGACCTTTGGATTGTAAAGTATTTCTTTTTCCTTTTTTTATTTTTGGAGACAGGGTCTTGCTGTGTCACATAGGCTGGAGTGCAGTGGCACAATTATGGCTCACTGTAGCTTCAATCACCCAAGCTCAAGCAATCCTCCCACCTCAGCCTCCAGAGTAGCTGAGACTACAGGCATGTGCCACCACGCCTAGCTAATTATTGTACTTTTTGTAGAGATGGCATCTTGCCATGCTGCCCAGGCTGGTCTTGAACTCCTGGACTCAAGCAATCCACTTGCTTCGGCCTCCCAGAGTGTTGGGATTACAGGCATCGGCTACTGCATCAGGTGGGATGTGTTTCTCAAGACATAAAAAGCACTAATTATAAATAAAAGATAAATACTTTTGGCCTGTGAACGGTGGCTCAAGCCTGAAACTCCAGCATTTTGGGAGGCCAAAGTGGGAGGATCGCTTGATCCCACAAGTTTGAGACCAGCCTGGGCAGCATCGTGAGACCCCGTCTCTACAAAACAATTTTTAAAAAAACTTAGTTGCATGTGGTGGTGTGCACCTGTAGTCTCAGCTACTAGGAAGGCAGAGGCAAGAGGACTGCTGGAGTCCACGAGTTCAAGGCTGTAGTGAGCTGTAATTATGACTCTGCATTCCAGTCTGGGTGACAGAGTGAAGCCTTGCCTTAAAAAAAGACAAGATGAATATATTTTAACTACATTAAAATTAAGAACTCTGTGCATCAAAGGACGCTTTCAAAAAAGCAGGCAAAGACATGTCACAAACTGGAAGAAAGTATTAGCAACACCTGTAAATTTAAAGGATTAGAAAAATCCAGAATATATAAGGAACTCCTAAACTAATCAACAAGAAAAAGATACATTATAGAGGGAAAATGGGCAAAAGCATGGACAAGCATTTTATTTTATTTTAAATTTTTTTCTTTTTTACATAAACCACACTTCCTTTGTTGATGCATTCATCAATAGACACTTAGGTTGTTTGCATATCCTAGCTATTGTGAATAATGCTACAGATACCTTTACAAGTTATTGATTTCATTTCCCTTGGGTTTATGCTCACAGAGGAATTGCTGAATCATATGGTAGTTCTATTTTTAATTTCTTGAGGAACTTCTATTTTCACAAGCAAAAAATAAAGAATACACACAGTGAAGTATTGTTCAGCCATGAAACTGTACCAGTTTACAAGTATTGCCACCAACAGTGTACATACAAGGGTTTCATTTTCCCTATACCCTTGCCAACATTTGTTATTTGTCTTCTTGATGAGTCATCCAATATATTAATACTATATTTATATAGACTCTTTCATCATGCAAAGTAGTATCAAGATATTTGAATTCCTTTGATCCTCAAAATATCCCTGAAAGTATATTGAAGATGGTAGGGAAGGTATCATCAATGTCAGTCTCATCTTGTACATAAGAAAACTGAAACTTGCCCATGATAGGCAAAAAAGAGGCAGATCTATATATAATTCAAACTCTTAATGAATCACTACAAATACAAACTATCCATATTAAACAAAATATATATCGATATTATATACAATACATACAAGTCTATATTAACATTGTTGACTAAGCATATATTGAAACAGTTTCTAAATAAGTAATGACATTTAAATACTTAAGCTATGAAAAGTCCTCAAAATTCACAAATAGTTGAACTACAGTAGCTCAGGCAAGCACATGTTGGTACATTTTGGGGTAATGGTCAATGCAGGGGCTGACTCTAGGCTACATTTATCTCCTGACCACTTAGAATTCAGAAGGTCATCCTCAGATTTTTCTACACCAGTCAAGTCACACTCAGGAGCCAAACAAGTAATTTAAGACCTTCATTAATTAGCATGTTGCGTTTTGGTAAACTTCACTCTTTCTGGAGAATTCCATTGAATAGAGCAGGGTGTCAATTTAATGAAGCCACAGTCATGTTCTTTTTTTTTTTTTTTTTTTTGAGACAGGGTCTTGCCGTGTTGTCTAGGCTGGAGTGCAGTGATGCAATCATAACTCACTGCAGCCTCGAGCTCCAGAGCTCAAGTGATCCTCTCGCCTCAGTCTCTTAGGACTACAGGCACGCGCCACCACCCCCAGCTAATTTTTTGTAGAGATGGGGTTTTGTCATGTTGCCTAAACTGGTCACAAACTCCTGAGCTCACGCGATCCTCCCACCTTGGCCTTCCAAAGTGCTGGGATTACAGAGCCACCGTACCAGTCCCACAGTCATTTTCTTAAGGATAAATTGTTTTATCTTATTCCGTCCCACATTTATAGAAAGTAACATAGACAACCCATCTTCGAAATATCAACAATTGAGCAAGCACTCTAAGAATGGCTAATAAACATGTAGAAACATGCTCAACTTTATTAATAATCAGAGAAATTCAAATTAAGACTACAACACCATTTTATAATTACTAAATTGGGGGAAGATTTTAAATCTGACAATATCACATGAGGAACAATAAACATACAGCAGCTAGGCATGTAGTTTGTACAATCACACTGGAAAGCAATTTCATATTATCTAGAGTAAACTGGAAGATAAACATAATCCCCGTTTCAACAATTCAATTTTTAGGTATTTATCCTGAGCTTACTAATCAAAGTGTAGTTGGCTAACCAATAGCATTTGTATCACCTGGAGCTTCTTAGAAATGCAGAATGTCAGGTCTACCCACATTTACTGAATTAGAATCTGCATGTTAACAAGATACCCAGTTGCTATGAATGCTCATTTATGTCTGAGAAGCACTGTGCTAAAGAAACTCTAGAACATGCACCAGGAGAAATGATCAAGAATGTTCATAACAGCACTGATGGTAATAGCAAAGAATTAGAAACAGCACAAATATCCACTCAGTAGAGAATGGATAAATAAATCATGTCAGAAACACTAGTTACAGAAAGATATATATAGTTTGATACCATTTTTATGAGACTCAAAAACAAGCAAAAGTAAATAATATGCTGCTAGGCATCCATCCATATATGTATATGTGATCAATTCTAGAAGAAACGAGGGAATGAGAAACACAATTCAAGGTAACGCTTATGGAGGGGAGAGGTAAAGGAAGGAGCAGACAGTGATCTTCACTAACAGGAAAGATTCTATTTCTTTTTTTTTGTAGTTTAGAATGTATTTTATTTTTAGACAACCTACATGATGTGTTTTTCTGTAGGTTCTATTTCTTAAAGTTGAGTGGTAGGTTCAAGAGTTTTTGTTATATTATTATGTGATGTATGTATTTGTTTTGTTTTGTTTTGTTTTGAGATGGAGTCTTGCTCTGTTGCCCAGGCTGGAGTGCAGTGGCACAATCTCAGCTCACCGCAACCTCCTCTGCCTCCCACATTCAAGAAATTCTCCTGCGTCAGCCTCCCAATTAGCTAGGACGACAGGCACGTGCCACCATTCCTGGCTAATTTTTGTATTTTTAGTAGAGACGGGGTTTCACTATGTTGGCCAGGCTGGCCTTGAACGCCTGACCTCGTCACCCACCTCCGCCTCCCAACGTGCTGGGATTACAGGCATGAGCCACCGTGCCCAGCCTTATGTATTTGTTTTTATTCATATGTTCATTATTCTTCCATGTAACACAGTTTTAACAGCTTTATTATGGTATACTTTACATACCATAAAATTCACTTGTCTTAAGTGTATACTTCAAAGATTTTTGAATATGCAATCATTGCCACAAACTGGCAAGAGGAAACTTTCATCACCACACACACAAAAAATCTCTCTTGCCTCTGCAATCACTACCCCTTCCACCTCTAGCCCCAGGCTAATTTGTTTTCTAATTCTAACCTTATTAATTAATAATACTAATATAATCTTATGTAATTAATATAAACTAAAACTATCTGTTTTTCATCTCTATAAATCAACATTTTCTGGACATTTAATTGAAATGGAATCATGTAATACGTGACTTTTTGTGCTTGCATTCTTTTACTTAGCATAATATTTTTTTCACATTCATCCATGTCATAGCAATTATTGCTAATTCAGTCATTTTTAAGGATGAATAATATTTCAGTATATGGATGTACCACATTTTGTGTATTCACCTGTTACTGGACATCTGGGCTATTTCTAGATTTTGGCTATTATGCTGTTATGATTATTCCTATACAAGTCTTTTTGTGAACACTGCTGTCATTTCTCTTACATAGCTATCCAGGAGTGGAATTGGTGGGTCATAACTGGTCATTTTTAAATTTAAAAAAAGAAGAAATGGGGTCTTTGTTGCTTTCAAACTCGAATAAAAGAATTAACTAGGGAATAGATGGTGTATTTCTTTCCAGATGCTGGAATGAAAGATAAGGACACATACTGAATATAGAAGCAAGAATCCATTGAGATAAAAAGACGGTAAAGGAAAATAAACTAGTTATCTTCTGAGGAGCAGGTATAGTTAAAAAGGAAATCAGGAGGAAGAAAGTTGTACAGCAGCACCTTGGAAGGGAGATGATTCACTTCAAAGGTACAACTGCCACTGCTTTTTATACAAACACATGCTTGTGGGATTATCAAATATATTGATAATGTCTATAAACATTTTTAAGGAAATGTAAAAACTTGAAATTCTTTTGACTAGTCTAGATTTTCTGATAAAGATAACTATTTAGGCCGGGCCCAGTGACTCATGCCTGTAATCCTAGGACTTTGGGAGGCTGAGATGGGAAGATCGCCGCTTGAGACCAGGACTTTGAGACCAGCCTGGCAATATCTTGAACTTCTGAGATCCCATCTTGAACTTCTGAGCTGAAGCCATTTGCCTGCCTCAGCCTCCCAAAGTGCTGGAATTATGGGCATGAGCCACCACGCCTGGCCCAAGAGACCCTATCTCTGCCAAACAAACAAACAGAAAAGATAATAAGATTTATTGTTTGTAGTGATTTTGTGTGTGTATGTGTGTAGGTGTGTAATACATAAAATGGCAAATGAGAAGAAAAAGTGTTTGGGTCATATTAAACAATGAAGTTGTGAAATACCTGAGATTTTGTTTCATAACCACTAATCTTCAATGTTGAGGATTTAAAATGTATTTGTTCTAGTTTTTTTCTCTGTAATTCCTTAGACACCTGTGCAGATTTTCATTCCCATGTAAGAAGCAGTAACAGTCTAATGTCATCCTGGACATTTCCAGAAATTGGTTTCCTAGTTGCTCTGAGGAAGATTGCCTTTTAAAAGAAAGTTCTGATCTTTTCTTTACCAGTTCTACTTGACCCGAATTTGACATTTCTTCAAGAGACAAGTAAATCAAGATCATATGTCTGTGACATGTATTGCGTATGTTAGTTAGCTGCATCTGACAGCATCTGTAAAAAGAAAGATGGTAACATGTTTATTTTAGACATTAGGTAATGTTCATCTTTCATGAAAAAATTGATTAGCCAATTTTGGTAATCAAAAACACTAAATGGGAGTAAAAAAAAAAAAGGAGTCATTGGAAAGTACTGCTGTATGGACTTGTGAAACAACTAGTTGTCCAGAGCCTTGCTACAACATATAGATATATTCTATTTTCTGTACTTCAGGCGGTTGCATTACAAATGAAGAAGAGGAATGTTTTCTACCTCATCCCTCAGGTCCTACTGCAACATAACTTTCTTGAGGTAAGTACCTTTCCTTTGTGTTTCCTTAACACTCTCTATTTCCCCCATCACATACACTAAAAAGATTATCTTTGGTGCATCCGTATTTACACAGCAGTGTTAAATTTGGGATGCCCTCTGCCCCGCCTCCATCCCCCAGGCTCTTTTCTCTCCTCGCGGGGTCCCCAACCTTAGGCTTTAGCTCAGGCCCCGCCCTACTCCCCGGTTGGCTGTTGGGTGGGAGGCTCGTTTCTTCCCTCCCTATTGGTCGCCCAGGGGGAGGCGCGTCTCCCATCTTCTGATAGGTCGCGCCGCGGAGAGTCTCTCGGGTTTGCGGCGCAGCTGTCATTTCCGGGGTAAGATGGCTGCAGTCCGTATGCTGAGAACCTGGAGCAGGAATGCGGGGAAGCTGGTAAGCGGGTTTGGGCAGATCTGAGGCCGGGAAGGAGTGATTTGTCCGGAGTCTTCCAGGAGTGGTGTGTTTCTTTCTCCTCCGGTGCCAGGCGTCCAGGGCACGCGTGATGGAGAGGTGAAGGGATGCATGCAAAATAAAGGGCAGAGAACGGAGCGAGTCGACTAGTCTGGAGTGGAGACCCACTCCCTCCCCTTACCTGGAAGCGCTTCTGCAGCGACTCAGCCGTCCTCCTGCTTCATCTGTACCCCGAGGCCCAGCTGGCGTTTCATTGAGCCCCTTCCAGATGCCAGGTATTGGTGATAGGCGCTGTGGATCCAGAGATATATTCGTTTAGCATTTATTGCGTACCCACAGTATGCCAAACACTGGTAACACGACCCCTGCCCTCAAGGAATTTACAATGTGTAGAGGAAGAGGCCGTTCAAGTTATAGAATATCACCAGGGGGCCCTGCTTCCGAATAACTGAGCGGCTTGTGTTTCACTCTTTTGGCTTGTACTTCTATGTCCGCACCACATACCATTCCTACCCTTTTGTCACCAAGGCTGTGACCCACCACCGTCTCCCCTGCACTTCCCTCTCTTTCTCCCAGTCTTAGCACCAAGCACTGACACATCCCGGTAATGATATTATTTCACCCTATTTGCTTAGTGTTTCTTCTTCCTGCCCCCTCTCCCTTTCCCTAGATGTTCCTGCCTTGGTGACCCCGATCTTACAAAAACTTTCAAGAGCCTGCTATGTACCAGGTACTGTGTTAGGCACTGGAGATACAAATATGAAATAGACATCATATCTTCCTTCTCAAGAGATTACAACCTTGTGGTGGAGGACAAAGGAGAGGGAGACAGATATTAAGAAATTACAAGCCAGCATGAGAAGTACTGTGATGGAACAAGTGCCTAGAACTACAGGAACACACAGGAGTAGACACCTATGGCGGACTTGGGGGTCAGAGGAGTTCCCAGAGGATACTGTATGACTTGAGATTTAAGAAGGATAAATAAGAGATAACCAGGAGAAGAGAGCTCTTCTCAGCAACACTTACATATATTGGTCTCTCTTCTTTCTAGAGCTTTCCATTCTTGTTTTCTGTGACACCAGTCTCCCAATATTATTCTTTCTTCATATTTGGCCACTTCATCCTAATATCCTCTTTCCCTACCCAGCTTTTAAATATTGCTCTTTCTAAAGGGCTCTGACTTTGGCCCTCTGCACTTTTCCCACTTTCTGGGTTATCCTATCCACTCTTTGGATATAGTTACCATCTATGCTGATGAGTTCAAAAGTTCCCCAGTCTTCCAACCAGGTCTACTCCAAACCCATATATCCTACTGTCCTGGAAATCTCCAGTTTCATATGTATGTGATGTTTTCCAGCTGCAATTAAAAACCCAACCAATAAACAGGAAATTATCCGTGCATACAGAGCATCCCCAATTAGATGTCAGCTTGCGTTCAGTGGCTTACGATTATCAATGTCGTCATTTCCCTAGTAGTTCATTTGTCCTTTTCCTACTGTTTACAAGAGGGCTGCTACAACTTCTTATTTTATGTTCAAGGCAGGAAGGAGGAAGAGGACGAGGTTCCAGTCTCATTGACCAGAACAGTGTTACATGGCCACTGCTAGCACAAGGGAGCTTAGAAACACTTGTGTGTTTTGTTTGTTTGTTTGTTTGTTTGTTTTTTTGAGATGGAGTCTCTCTCTGTCACCCAGGCTAGAGTGTAGTGGTGCGATCTTGGCTCACTGCAACCTCCGCCTCCCAGGTTCAAGTGATTCTTCTGCCTCAGCCTCGCAAATAGCTGGGACTACAGGCACATGCCATCATGCCCAGCTAATTTTTGTATTTTTGGTAGAGATGGGGTTTCACTATGTTGGCCAGGCTGGTCTCGAACTCCTGACCTCAAGTGATCCGCCTGCCTTGGCCTCCCAAAGTGCTGGGATTACAGCGTAAGCCATCATGCCCAGCAGAAAAGCTTGTCTTTAGTCTTCTCACAGTGTCTGCCATAAAGCTTCAAAGCAGGTCATACTCCCCAGGCTCTAGAACTGAACCCTCAAACCAGTGTCTCTTAATTTTTGTTTTTGTTTTTGTTTTTTTGGGGAGGAGTCTTGATCTGTTGCCCAGGCTGGAGTGCAGTGGTACAATCTCGGCTTAATGCAACCTCCACCTCCTGGGTTCAAGCGATTCTCCCGCCTCAGCCACCCAAGTAGCTGGGATTACAGGCGCGCACCGCCATGCCTGGTTAATTTTTGTAATTTTAGTAGAGACAGGGTTTTGCCATGTTGGCCAGGCTGGTCTTGAATTCCTGACCTCAGGTCATCCTCCCACCTTGGCCTCCCAAAGTGCTGGGATTACAGGCATGAGCCACTGCCCTGGCCCAGTTTCTCTTGATTTGAGCCTGTAATTCTCTCTGAAGAAATGTAGTCATGATTTTTTCACCCTGCCCTCAACTGGAGGTGTCTTGGCCCTTCTTAACTGGATTATATGCCTCCAGTGGTCTTGTCATTTTTCCAACCTATTCTCCATAGTGTAGCCAGAGTGATCTTATAAAGTAAGAGACATTTGATAATGTCATTTTCTTGCTTAAAACTGCCTTCAGCAAAATGTCCAAAATTCAAATGACTATGAGGCAATTTATGATCTGGACTTTTCTAGTCTCTTAGACCTCCTTCCTTACCAAAACCTACCCATCCCACCCCCAACTCTGACACTTCTCCACCCTTATTACACACTAAACTACACTAGAACTCTGTTGAACAACTTGAGTTAATTCCACACACACTGTGCTTTCTCTCTCAACTCCAGACCTTTACTCCAGACCTTTGCACTTATATTTCCTCTGCTTTAAAGACTCTTGCCTTACTCCCCTGTGGCCGCATCGCAACATCCCTCATCCCCTGGGTTACTCCTACTCATCCCTCAGGTCTTACTTCAACATAACTTTCTCCAGCTAGGTTCCCTTAACACACTCTATTTCCTTCATTATAGCACGTGTTATAATCACCTGTTTACCTTTACCTTTCACTGGACTGTGCATTCTATAAGGGAAGAAATTGCATCTGTTTTGTTGTCTGTATAATCCCAAGTGCCTGGCACATTGTAGGTGCTCATAAATATTTTTTAAACGACTCAGTAGAAAAAAGTCAGGCTTTTAAACTTTTGTAAAAAGTTGTAAGCAAAAACAGCTCTTACCCCTGTAGTAAATTATTAAAATAGCTTTATAATGTTGTGTTTTACATTTCCCTAGGACATCATGCATTTGACTCTTGATTACATCATGCCATTTGGAATTTTTCTGTTGTGTCTGTCTTCCTGTAGTAAAGTGTAAGCAATTTGAATTCAGGAACTATATATTGCATCTTATTTAGCTTTGCATTTCCAAGTCCTGTACAATGTCTGACTTTAGGAGTGCTCAACAGCTGCCTATTGAATTATTATTAAATATTTCCTTAATATGCTACTTTGGTGAATGGTTTTATTTCCCTTTATGTTTTTCTGTCCTGATTGTGATATTGAATTATTGATTTTTTATTTTTATGTTTTTTGAGACGGAGTCTCACTCTGTTGCCAGGCTGGAATGCAGTGGCGCAGTATCAGCTCACTGCAACCTCCGCCTCCCGGGTTCAAGCGATTCTCCTGCCTCAGCCTCCTGAGTAGATGGGTCTACAGGCACATGCCACCACACCCAGCTAATTTTTGTATTTTTAATAGAGATGGGGTTTCACCATGTTGGCCAGGATGGTCTTGATCTCTTGATCTCGTGATCTGCCTGCCTCAGTCTCCCAAAGTGTTGGGATTATGGGTGTGAGCCACTGTGCCTGGCCTAATTTTTTATTTTATTCATTATTATTTTTGAGACAGGTTCTTGCTCTGTTGCCCAGGCTGGAGTGTGGTGGCATGATCTTGGCTCACTGTAGCCTTTACCACCTGGGCTTAAGTGGTCCTCCTTCCTCAGCCTCCCAAGTAGCTGGGACTACAGGCATTCACCACCACACCCGGCTAATTATTTTGATTTTTAGTAAACAAGGTCTCACTACGTTGCCCAGAATGGTCTTGAACTCCTGGGCTCAAGTGATCCTTCCACTTTGACCTCCCAAAATGTTGGGATTACGGGCATGAGCCACTACACCTGGCTGAATTATTTTTTAAAATCAAGGAAAGACCTATTTTAGTCAAACAATTGCATTAAGAGTTAGACTACATGTGTAGTTGTTCAACCAGGATATATTTGAGAATGAAAATGGTGTTATTAATAATTGCCTTGAATTACTAGGGGTGAATTGGGTGTCACCTCAGGCAAATTGGTACAGATGGTCCCCATAGAATTAGGTGTCTTTAGTATTGTTTGTACATGAATTTAGAATTGCTTCAAATATAAAAGATATAAAACTGGTAATTCTATAAGCATGCCTTTTTAAAATTGGAGGTTTAAATCCTTATGCTTAATTTACTAGTCTAGCTGGGTGTGGTGGCTCACACCTGTAATCCTAGCATTCTGGGAGACTGAGACAGGAGGATTGCTTGAGCCCAGGAGTTTAAGACCATCCTGGGCAAAAAAGTGAGACGCTGTCTTTATTTTATTATTATTTTTTGAGATGGTATTACAGGTGTGAGCCACTGCGCCCTGCCAACCCTGTCTCTGAAGAAAATTAAAAAATATAATTTACTAGTCTAATAGTCTGCTTCTAGAAAAAAAATTTAGAATTCTAGCTTGAAAAATTGTTTTTTCTCCTCTTTCCTGTTGCCTGTTAATCCGTCTATTCAGCAACTTCACAGTGCTTTTAGCCTTCTCCTCATAGCCATTCAATTACTATTATATTAATCATATACTGCCTATGGTACTTTTGTTGCTTTTTTTCTTTTTCTACTGTTAATTACCTCAGTCAGGAGCCTGTTGCTTTGCGTCTCAGATACTACACAGTACTCTCCCCTTCAGATGCTATACAGTACTCTCTTCTTCTTACTTGTGGTCTCAGTTACCCATAGTCGACTGCAGTCTGAAAATAGGTGAGCACAGTACAGTAAGATATTTTGAGAGAGAGACCACATTCATAAAACCTTTATTAAAGTATATTATCATAATTTTTCTATTTTATGATGTTAGTTATTACTCTCTTACTGTGTCTGATTTATAAATTAAACTTTATCATAGGTATGTATGTATAGGAAAAACATGGTATATGTAGAATATGTAGGATTCAGTATTCGGGGGGGTCTTGAACGTGTCCACTGCCCATAAGGAGATAAGAGAGGAATATGGTAATAGTTTCTTTTTTAAAAAAAGATCCTTTTTTGATAATTTTGGTATGTAATAGTTTCTTGACTTCTCCCTTTCTCTCCAGATTTTATCTGTTGTAATCTATTCAGTAAACCACTACTAATATCCTAATCCTTTTTCTTCAATAACCCATAATGTATGAGTTCAGACTTCTTATACTGATATTATAGTCATCAACCATTTCCTCCTTGAGCTATTTCCACTGCTCTCTTTTATACCTTTGGTCAAACCAAATCAAGCTGCTCAGTGTCCCAGCAGATATGCTAAGTAAATTTCTGCTGTAGTTTATTTATGCTGTTTCCTCTGCCTTAAAAGTACCCTTCTGCTCTTTTATTATGGAGGCTTATTATGCACAGTGCAGCTTAAATCTTCCCCCAAGAAGCCTTCCCAGGTCACACTAATGTGGAAAAAAACCCACCAGACCCCTTTACTTAAACTCCTTTTTTTTTTTTTTTTTTTGAGACAGAGTTTTGCTCTTGTTGCCTAGGCTGGAGTGCAATGAGATTACAGGCGTGAGCCACCATGCCCGGCCTACTTAAACTCCTTTATCACTTACTGCCTGTGCCTCTTTTTTTTTTTTTGTGAACCTATGGATTATATTGAAGAAGGTTATGTCTCTTATTACAAAAAGTTAGAGCATGCATGTCCATGCTTGAGTATGTTTGTGTGTGTGTGTGTGTGTGTGTGTGTTTATTTTCTCACATAGGTTGTAAACTCTTTGAAATTAGGGATTATTTCTCCTACTTCTAGGGTCTTTGACATCAAATTTACTTAGCTTCAGAGCTTGATTGTTCCACTTATTTGCTGTGTGACCTTGGACAAATTACTTCACCTTTCCCATCAGTTTCCTGTGTGTTGAAGAGGGCTAACGTGTATGTTCCACAGGGAAATTGTAAGACATAAAAATGATGTCTGGGTCGGGCATCATGACTCATGCCTGTAATCCTAGTACTTTGAGAGGCCAAGGTGGGCGGATTGCCTGAGCTGAGGAGTTCGAGATCACCCTGGGAAACATAATGAAACCCCGTCTCTACTAAAATACAAAAAAAAAGTTTAGCTGGACATGGTGGCACATGCCTGTAGTCCCAGCTACTTGGGAGGCTGAGGCACAAGAATCGCTTGAACCTGGGAGGCAGAGGTTGCAGTAAGCTGAGATTGTGCCACTGCACTCCAGCCTGGGTGACAGAGCAAAACTCCATCTCAAAATAAAAAACAACAACAAAAAAGATGATGTCTGAAAAGACTATTTTTCTTTTGGAGACAAGGTCTCTCTCTGTCACCTAGGCTGAAGTGCAGTGGTGTGATCTTGGCTCATTGCAACCTCCACCTCCCAGGTTCAAGCGATTCTTGTGCCTCAGCCTCACGAGTAGCTGGGACTACAGGTGTGTGCCACCATGTCCAGCTAATTTTTGCATTTTTAGTAAAGAGGGGGTCTCGTCATGTTGGCTAGGCTGGTCTTGAACTCTTGACCTCAAGCGATCCACTCACCTCAGCCTCCCAAAGTGCTGGGATTACAGGCAAGAGCCACCGTGCCTGGTCTGTCTGAAAAGGCTTTGAAAGTACTCAGCACTTGGGAGGCACTCGATAAATGTTAAGCTTGGTGGTTTGTGCTGCCCCTGACCCATGAATAGCTCAACAGGAGTTGTGTTGTTGTTGAAGGTAAGACCTTCTAATAGTTTAATTTTCTTTCAAACGTTTTAAAAATATCAACAATTTTATTTAAATTAAGGTGGATCTATATACTTCAAAACTTTCCTTTATTGTCCCTAAGTTTTATGTCTGATGAAACAGGTTGATTCACTCCTTTGATTTGATTATTGACCAAGAGTCAGGATTATGGGAGCTGAAGGAGAAAGCAAGGACAAACAAAATGGAAATGTTTGGGAAAGAGAATTCTTTCATTGTCTTCTAGTTTTAAGCTATCAATTTTAATTATTTTAGTTAGGCTTTGTATTTCCTGAATATTAATGTTAATAAGAATAAAATGTAGATATTATAAGGATTAGTTGATTTAGGGTGATCTCTAAAGTTAAGATGAATGATTTAAGATTATTTATGTTTTAGGAAAGGGATCTTCAGTTTTTCTTTGCCTTCAGAAATCAGTAATAGCTTGAAATTTAAAGTAAAACATATGAATTTAAATGTATTGTTCTTGTCAGTAAACCAAACTTTTAATTTTATGTTATTTACTATCAGAATAAAACAAAAATTCTAGTTTATAAATATGTATTAAAACATAACTGTATTATATAATGTTTATTATAACATAGCCTTTAAGAGCGAATCACCACTAATGTACATGATTTTTTTTTTAAAGTAAAAGTGATTCTGTTACATACATGAATAAGTTTCACTTATCAGTATTCTTATGCTAAGAAGGTTAGAAATTTCTGCAGAGAAGTAAGCTCAGGGTTTTAAAATTAAACAAGTAAATACATTTCTGTAGTTTATGTTTACAGTGTGATGTAGTTAGGTATTAATAGCATTAAAATACTAACTTTCAAAATAAGATATTATGGCCTGGCGTGGTGGCTCGCACCTATAATTCTAGCACTTTGGGAGGCTGAGACGGGAAGATTGCTTGAACTCAGAACTTCAAGTCCAGCCTGGGCAACATAGTGAGACCTTATCTCTACAAATAATAAACAAAATTAATTGGGTGGGGTGGCATGCACCTGTGGTCCCAGATACTTGGAAGACTGAGGCGGGAGGAGCCCTTGAGCCTAGAAGGTCGAGGCTTCAGTGAGCTGTGATCGCACCACTGCACTCCAGACCAGGCAACAGAGTGAGACCCTGTCTCAAATACACACACACACACACACACACACACACACACAATACCTTTCAGACACTTAGGTTTTAATATGTAGAGTTGAATACTTTTGGACCTACTGATTTCTATAAGAGGTTTTTAAATAATATTATACTAAGGTACTATGTAAAATAGTGAATGCTAAACAGTCATCTGTAAGTTACTATAAGTAAACTTGAGGGTATCATACTATACAAGTGTTTCATTGTTTTTAGATGCTAACTGTTACTTTAGAATTCTTTAGTAGTTTTAGTTCAGGAAGTCCAATGATTAAAGCATACCTATAAGCTGATGTATTTATACAGAATACACTGTTAAAATGTCTTTACTTTCAGAAGGAATTTTGAGCAAGGATCATAAATGTAACAAATCTAAATCTAAGGATATCATATTTCTATTGTGATAATGGTTCTACTTTTAGAATAGAATTGAAATTCAGTTTATACTTAGAGATAAGCCAGTGTAATCGTTTATAAATGGTTTTACTTTTTGTTTTCTCATCTGTAGATTTGTGTTCGCTATTTTCAAACATGTGGTAATGTTCATGTTTTGAAGCCAAATTATGTGTGTTTCTTTGGTTATCCTTCATTCAAGTATAGTCATCCACATCACTTCCTGAAAACAACTGCTGGTAAGTATGATTTCAAAATAACACGTATAAAATAATGTTTTGTACCTCATTCAGTAATATTTTTTAGTACTTGATTGAGACTTTTTAAACTAAAAAAAAGTTGACTCTGTATTTCTAGCCGGGCCCTTCCCATCTCCCCACATTTTCCCAATTCTCACTTTCTTTTTTCTCATCCCTCTTTTTTACATACTTTCCTTAACACCGGTACCCCTTTTTAAAAGAAAAATTTTTTTAGAGACAGGATCTCACTCTGTTGCCCAGGTTGGAGTGCAGTGGTGCAATCACAGCTCACTATAACCTGAAATCCTGGGCTCAAGTGATCCTCCTGCCTCAGCTTCTTAAAGAGCTGGGATTGCAGGCATTAACTTATCTCACCCAGCACTTGTGTCTTTATAATGTTGGGAATGGGTTGTGTTGGGCCATCTATTTATCATCTGGCTCATCTAAGTGCAATAGTCAGCATTGATATGACTTTCTCAGTCAAGGTAAATTGTTGACAATAGAAGTATCTTTGTGTTGTTGTACATATTGTGGTATTGTTTGTTGAAGGAAGCACTTAATCTATCATGTGAACATGGTGTGATGAAACCAGCCTGATTTAGTCCTAAACAGAAAGTTCCCTGACTTTTACCATTTATTTACCTTTTCCCCAGCTTTTTCTACCCTCTGTAAAGAACTTGAAGGATTAAGTATTAGATTTGGCAAGGGCATAAGAGCTGTTTTTTTTCCTGATGTTCTATTTAGAACCCTGGTAAAGAACCCTAGACTTTTGTTACACCATTAAGTTTTTGACAGATACATGGGAGCTTAGTTCGTGCTGGCAATGAAAAATGGGGGAATTCCAGGCAGACTCCAAGTCAGGCTTTCCATGCTGTTTTTTTTTTGTTGTTTTTTTTTTGTTTGTTTGTTTTGAGGCAGGATCTCACTCTGTCTGCACTCAGGCTGGAGTGCAGTGGCACAATCATAGCTCACTGTAACCTCAAACTCATGGGCTCAAATGATCCTCCTGCCTCAACCTCCTGAGTAGCTGGGACTACAGGAGTGCATCACTACACCTGGCTACTTCGTTTATTTATCAGGGTGTTGTCACAGTGTCCAGGCTGGTCTAAAACTCCTGGATTCAAGAGATCCTCCCGCCTCTGCCTCTCGAAGTGCCATGATTACAGGCATGAGCCCTGTACCCAGCCTTCCATGCCTTTTCTTTCTTTCTTTTCTTTTTTTTTTTTTGAGACAGGGTCTCGCCTCTCAAAGTGATGGGATTACAGGTGTGAGCCACTGTTCCCAGTCATCTTCCATGCTTTTTCTATGTCATCCTGCACTGTAGCCTAAGATATGTAAACTTTACCTTCACTACTTTTACAAACATTTCCATTTTTTAAAGTTGATCTTTTTTTGTTACTTCCCGGAGAAAATAGAGGTCATTCAAGTAAATACTTCAACTTCCTGGTCCAGTCTGTAAACACTTACGAGCTTTGGGTTCCTGGATACACCAGTTCCAGGCTACTTGGATTCCAGGTCTACAAATTACTAGCGGTGCAACTTCGAGCAAGTTTCACCATCTGGGAAATGGGAGTAATCATGGTATTTAGCTAATTGTATTCTTGTGAGAATTCATTCGTTCAACAATAATATTTATTGATCACCTGTGTTCCAAGGCACTGCTCTAGGTGCTTGGTATATATCGGTACACAAAACAAAGATCCTTATACTTGGGTGGATTAAATAAATTAGAATATGTAAAATATTTACATATTCTAATACTGCTTAGGTATACTAATACTGCTTACGTATGCTAATACTGCTTACATATACTAATACTGCTTTCTCTGGACACTTATTAAGGTTCCTCTTCTTCTGCTTCTGTTTTAAACTTCAGTTTCTCATAGAATCCCATCCTTTGCCCTCTCTTCTTGTACTACGTCTACACACATGCCTTCAACTCTCACCTCATTGAACACTTCCGAATCTGTAGCTGTAACTCAGATCTCTCACCAACTGCTAACAAAACATCTCCATTCCAATGTCCCCAAAACTCAGTCTTCTACAAATCTCTTTTCCTTCTGATATTTCCTAACTCAGTAAATCATTAAGCTAGACTAGCCTAGCTTAACCATTGATGTGAGACCCTGTCTATACAAAAAAATTTAGAAAGTCAGCTGAGCATGTTGGTCCACACCTGTAGTCCCAGCTACTCAGGAGTCTGAGGTAGGAGGATCACCTGAGCCCCAGAGGTTGAGGCCGCAGTGAGCTGTGATCATGCCACTGCCGTCCAGCCTGGGCAACAGAGTTAGACCATGTCAAAGAGAAGAGAAGGGAAGGGAAGAGAAGAGAAGGAAGGAAAGAGGGAGACGGAGAGGGATGGGGAGGGAAAGGGAGGGAGAAAGGGGAGAGGGAGGGAGGCAGGGAGGGAGGGAGGGAGGGAAGGAAGGAAGGAAGGAAGGAGAGGGGAGGGGAGGGGAAACAAAAGAAAAAAAAAGAGAAGGAGGAGGAGGAAGGGAAGGGAAGGGATGGGATCAGGAGGGAAGGGGAGGGGAGGGAAGCTAGAAACCTAGAGTCATCGGGAGGGAGGGACGAAGGGAGGAAAGGAAGGAAGGAAGGAAAAGGGAGGGAGGGAGGGAAGGGAGGGAAGGAAGGAAGGAAGGGAGGAAGCAAGGAAGGAAGGAAAGAAGGAAACCTAGAGTCATCCTGACTCTAGTCTCACATCAGATTGATTATCAAAACCTATTAATTTTACATCTTACATATTTCTTAAATCTGCCTTCGTTTCAAACAGCTTTGAAAAGTATATAAATATATAAATCACATACTTCTGTGCTGGGCAGAGTGGCTCACACCTGTAATCCCAGCACTTTGGGAAGCTGAGGCAGGAGGCTTGCTTGAGGCCAGGAGTTCGAGACCAGCCTGGGCCACAAAAAAGTGAGATCTCATCTCTACAAAAAATTTTTAAAAATTACTTGGGTGTGGTGGTATGCACTTGTAGTCAACTGCTAGTCCTAGCTGAGGTGGGAGGATCACTTGAGCCCAGGAACTTGAAGTTATCATGGGCTGATTGTGCCACTGCACTCCAGCCTGGGCAACAGAGTGAGACCCTGTCTCTAAAAAAATAATAAATTAATAAATTCTATACTTCTGCTTCTTACCTGAAGTAGCCTCCTGCTTCCCCTGCCTTGTTTTGCCTCTGCCACCCACTCCCTGACCCCTTCTACCACACTCCTGCCAGAGATTTTTTTTTTCTAAAATTATAGACCTCCTAAAGTTGCCGATCTGATATTATAAATAGGATTCCATATCAGTTAATTATTGCTGAATAACAAACAATCCCACAACTTAGTGGCTTAAAGCAACAAGGACTGATCATTTCTCAGGATTCCATGGGTTGGCTGGGTGATTTCCTTGCTGGTTACGCCCGGGCTCCCTCATATGGCTGTATTTGACTAGAGGATCATTTGGGCTGGAAGATCCAAGATGGTCTCTGTCATGTGTCTGACAATTCATGCTGGGTTTCAGAAGGGGCCCCTCATGTCTCCTTTTCCTGATGTCTCATCCTCCAGTAGACTAGATCAACTTCCTTCCATGAGGATTTTAGGGCAGCATTCCAAAAGGGAGAAGGGAGAAGCTGTGTGGACTTTTGAGGCCTAGCCTCACGAACCTGCACACTTCACTTCTGTTATATTCTATTTGTCAAAGCAAGTCACAGCCCAGCACAGATTTAAGAACTGGTAAAATAGACTCCACCTCCTGATGGGAACAGCTGTAAAGAATTTATGACCACGTTAACTTACCACTGGGTCCTGATCACCTTTAGGATGAAGTTCAAATATTTTAGCATGGTGCACAAAGTCTTTCAAATCTGGGCTGATTTCTTGCCATATACTGTATCTTTGGCTATAGAGAACTGTTTGTTCTTTAACCTTGCCATAAACCATCACATTTTCATGCTCTTGCTGTTCCTTGCATATTGCTTTGTATAGAGGTGCCATAGTGTATTTTCTTGTTTTTGTGTTACTTAGATTGATTTCCAGTTCGTCATTATGACCCTATAGTAACCATTTTTTAGCAAGTGGAATTACTTATGGAATCAAGAATGTTGATTAAAAAAAAATTTTTTTAAATGCTTTTGATTCTTAATGCTAAACCATTCAGAAAGTTGCCAGGTTATACTCCAATTAGCAAGCTGTGAGAGGACCCAACTTGCTAGAGAGGAAGTAAGAGGTACCTAATACCTCCATAACCAAAATGTATTTTTTAGTTTTTATTACCAATTTAACTCCCCATATTTAAGAAAATTTTACAATCCTAATTAATTTGTTATATGTTTTATAAGCAAATATGGTTAACAGCAGTCTAAAGATACAGGAGCATTCCTGAATAGGTTCAGAGCCATTTGTTAACCTGGAAAAGTGGGAGGGTCCATACATGCTTTCAAATGACCAGAAATACTTTTCTCTTTTGAGAATAATTACTATACAGTATCACTGGCATCTAAGTATTACAAAGAGGGTATAGAAGCTGGGTGTGGTGGGTGGTCCCAGCTTCCTCAGGAGATGGAGGGAGGAGGATTGCTTGAGCCCAGGAGTTTGAGGCTGTAGTATGCATTTATGCACCTGTGAATGTCCTCTGTACTCCAGCCTGGGGAACATAGTGAGACTCTGTCTCTAAAAAAGGAGGGATGGGTAGAAATTTGAAAAGGGGTAAAAAATGGGAAGAGGAAAGAGACGACTTAGGGATAAGTTGGCAGAACATAAGTTTGGACAAACAAGTTTCCATCAAGTTTGCTAGATATAGAACTGCCTGATTTTTAGCCATTAAGAATGAGAAAGAATAGTTATATAAATTCAAAAGAAATCTGTTCATGTTACTATAGTTTTATAACTTAAAACAAGGATATCTAGCTGGGTTTCTCTTTGTATATCTTTGTTCTATTTTCTATTCATTATATTGTTTCAAAATTTAATTAATTTGTTAGTGGGGCCTTTTATAGCCCTATAACAGACCATTTTGGAAGTTGGAAAATGTAAGTTCTGTGGCAGTGCCAGGAGGTCTGTGTTGTAAAATAATTTATTTAAATCTCTGATGGTTATGAATAATAGTTATGCTCTTAAAAATTATAAAATGCTGTTTTTTCTGTCTTGTAAGATGGAAGTATTTCTGCCTCTGCCTGAGAACATTCTCTGATTTTAGATGTGAAAGTATATATTAGTAATATGTTACATACTTAATGAGATCGTTTCTCATTTGTCTTTGAAGCTCTCCGTGGACAGGTTGTTCAGTTCAAGCTCTCAGACATTGGAGAAGGGATTAGAGAAGTAACTGTTAAAGAATGGTAAGTGAATCTGAAAAAATCTCTTAAGTAAATTTAAAAATAATTTGAGTAAAAATAACTATTTTTATTTTTATTTATTTAATGGATAGTTGGAATCTAAATTGAGAAACATCTTTATAAACACATAATGCATTTTTAAAAGCAATAAGGTAGAATTACCTTGTGTTGATGATATAGTGGTGAAGGAATTTGTCATGCATCAAGGTACTTTATTCAATGTGATTTAAAACTGTCAGGTAGTCTGAGCTCTCTTCACTGTACTGAAAATGACTTTAGTAAGAATGTATGTTTGACTTACCATTACCTGATACAGTTTACTTGCATGTTTAGAAGAGATGAAAATATTTTACCAAAAATCACGAATTGAAAAATAAATTTTGAAACATTGAAAAATTATCCAAAAAAGGGCCTGAAAGAAACAAAACCCTTTCATCCTCTACCCCATTTCTTTATTTCACCTTCTGGAAAAATAGAAACACCTCTGGGTACCGAACTCAGTTTTAGAGGTTGTTAGAAGTGGCAGTTAAGATGAGAAATAGATTACTTCCCACCTTAGATTTACACCATTAAAGATCCTTTTAAGAATCTGGTTCAACCACCTGAACATTCTTTTCTTGTTATTTACTTATTTTTTACTTCTTTACTTTAAACATTCTTTACTTTAAACATTCTTTACTTACTGTTATTGCTTTGTAAGTTAGAAGAGAACTGTAATAACATAAACATACCTTACGGTTATGTCTCTGTTGGCATTGTGGGATTATGGAAATAGCAATGGACTTCAAATCATAAGAGTCTGATCTTGAAACTTATTAGCTGTCCTACCTGTGACTCACTTGGTCTCTTAATGTGTCATATGTGGATAACAGTACTTGCTCTGCCAACCTCTGGAGCATTGAAAGGATCAAAATAATGTCATGTATAAGAAATGCATTTGATAATACCTTCTTTTCGAGACCAAGACAGTAGTAAAAAATCTTTATAGAATTTTTTTTTTTTTGGTAGAGATGGGGTCTTACTATGTTGACCATGCTGGTCTTGAACTCTTGGCCTCAAGTGATCTTCCCACCTGGGCCTTCCAAAGTGTTGGGATTACAGGCATGAGCCACTGCACCCAGCTTTTTTTGATTGTTTTAAAAAACCATTTCTTAATTTCTACCTCTTATTCTGTACACCCATATGCTTAGTATAGGGCTTACGGCTCTTAGAAGGGGAAATTATTTTATTCCTAATAAAATTCTTAAAACTCTTTTAATGAGAAACTAATCATTTGATTAGTTTTTCAGAAGTTCTTTAAGAAATATTAATAGCTTTCTTGAATTCTGTTTTTTTTTTTCCCTAACTTAATATTGTAAAAAGTAAAGTAGAGGTTCCTCTTCAAAGACGTTCTTCCTCATTTAATTAGGAATAAATAGTAACTTCTCTAAGAAGCAAAATTTATTCAAAGACCTGTGCTAACATTCTTAAATATCTGCTAGCCGTGATAAGGAAATCGATGTACTTTCTGTTCTTAGCTCCTACAATTTAGCCTAAATATTTGCCCTGGCATGCTTATACTGGCCCAAGCAAGCATTAGGTCATAGCCTGTTCCTCTTCCTTATTTGAAGGTGTTTTTACCTTTCTCAGCATTCCACAAGTTACTTCCTCCTTCCTTTGTTCTCCTCTACCTTTGCCTCTTTTAAAAAGTTCTAAGTTGCTAGCCAATCAGGACAAATACAGAATGTGAGGTCCCGTTCCAGCCAGTGGAAACCCCGGACACAGCAGTAGGTTGGATGTATCAGGTTATAAATGACCCTGTCTTCTTTGTTCGGTGTACTCTTGTAGCAAAACTGCTGTTGAATGTACTCTTTCTGCCGGAAGTAAAAATGGCCTTGCTGAGTAAATTAAATTTATGTTCAAGTGCTATTTCTTTACAGCACTGAGGAACAAGCATTTCAAACAATATCCATAAATAATTTAAGGAAAAAATACATATTGTGTTGCACTTGAAATGCTAAAGGGCAGAATTCTAGTCTATAAAATGGAGCCTGAGAATAGAAATTTGAATATGTAAGGAAGCATAATTTAGCAGAAAGAGTGTGGTTTTGGGTAAGGTAAAATAAAACCTCATTTATTCTTAGAATTTGTGAGAGCAAATGTATGGAAAAAGAAAAAACTACTTAAATTTCACAAATCCTTTGATAAACTTCTAAAACAAGTTTAGATGTTATATGTTCTTTTGTCTTAAAGTCTATTTGATAGTATAGCCACTCTAGCTTGCTTGCTTTCTCTTTTTTTTTTTTTTTGAGAGACAGGGTCTTGCTTTGTAGCCCAGGCTGGTCTCAAACTCCTGAGATTACAGGCTAGCCATCACACCTGGCCTTGTGTGACATACCTTTTTCGATCCTTTTACTTTTTACCATTTGTGTTCTTGAATTTAAATTATATTTCTTAGCATATAGTTGGAGCATTTTTTTAGAATCTATTCTGCCAATCTTTGCCTTTTTATTGGAGTATGTAAACATTTTAGTGTATATTTTAAAGTTATTTTCTTTGTGGTTGCCCTGAGGATTACAATTAACATGTTAATTTAAAACACTATAATTTGGATTAGTAGAAACTTAATGGAATACAAAGACTTTGCTCCAATATAGCTCTATCGCCTCTTCCTTCCTTTTGCTATTTGTCATATGTATTCCTGTTTTCCTTTTTTAGAATTATTATTCCATTAGCCCAGCATGGTGGCACAGGCCTGTAGTGCCAGCTACTTGGGAGGCTGAGGTGAGAGGATGGCTTGAGCCCAGGATGCAGAGGTTGCAGTGAGCCGAGATCACATCACTGCACTCCAGTCTGGGCAACAGAGCAAGATCCTGTCTCAAAAAACAAAACAAAACAAATAATTATCACTCCATATTGAAAGTATTCCATTTTTAAACATCATAAAGCACATCAACACAGTTTTATAAGTATTGCTTTAATGTGGTTGTCTTGTAAATCAGATAGGATGTTTTTTAAAATTACAAACAAAAAGTTACAAATAAAACAAAATACAGATGTGGCCAGGTGTGGTGGCTCATGCCTGTTATCCCAACACTTTGGGGGTCCAAGATGGGAGTACTGCTTGAGGCCAGGAGTTCCAGACTAGCCGGGGCAACATAGCAAGACCCTGTCTCTACCAACAACAACCACCCAGATGCTCCTTGACTTATGATGGGGATAAGTCATAAACCCATCAAAACTAAAATGTCTTAAGTTGAAAATGTTTAGCCTAGCCTACCTTAAACATGCTTAGAACACGTACCTTAGCCCACATTTGGGCAAAGTCATCTAATACAAAGTCTATTTTATAAAGAACCATTGAATATCTTTTGCAGTTTATTGAATACTGAAAATGAAAAACAGAAGGGTTGTATGGGTGCTCAAATTACTGTTTCTACTGAAGGCATATTGTTTTTACACCATCATAAAGTTGAAAAATTATAAAAGTCAGAGACCATCTGTAGTGCCAGTTTTCCAGGGATTTTGCTTTTTGTGGTGATCCAAACCTAGTATTCCCCTTACAGTGGCTGCGAGGCTGCTGATTTGGCTCCTGCTGTGCTAGGGAAAGGAGGATGGAAATTGGGCAAGTTAAAATACTACAAAACTCAGCCATTTTTCCTGAATACATCCTTCTTAGTTGTTGCAAGCCTTTTTTCTAATTTCCAAAATTCTGAAAAAATAGATTTTTAACAACTTTTGTCACTGTGCTTGTTGTTCATATGGAAGAGCAGATTTCCAGAAGTCTTTAATCCATCATTCTGGAAGTGAAAGTATGTGCTTTTAAACCTGGTTTCTATGTCATGGGTGCTGTTTTATCATAGGCTGAGGACTGGTTAGGATAGGAAGACAAGAAGCAAGAATGACAACAATTATCTGTTGCTGGCAATAAGTCAGAAATAAGTGCTAGAGACATTAAGAATGCCATTAGAATCAAAATTAGATGTATTATTTCAGGTTTGGTCCCATTCCTCCTGTTTTGTTTGCTAAGACTCTCTAGAAAAGCCTGTAAAGTATACCTAAAATGATTATGGGGTTAGAAGGACTTTATATAAGAACAGGCTAAAATAATTTTAGAAAGAAAGACTGGGAGAACTCCTATCTAAAATTCACGAAATTACAAAGGATATGTATTGAGGACATCAATTTTTAAACTTGCTTCTGGAAGTATTGGGCATCCCGTAAAGTTTGGAAAAGGGTAATATAAGACAATAGAAGGAAATACCACTTTAAAAATGTATTTTTAGAACTTATTTTTCTAATAAATGGGTCAGACAGAAAACTTGAGAGTTTAATTAAATTTTTGGATTATAGACTATGGATTGCTTGAAATTTTTTTGAGTATTTCTTGCAGATACATTGAAGAGACTCTGGAAGTCATTATAGTCTTCTCTGAAACATTTCTTAGTACACCATCTGAAAGTAAATGCTAGGCTAGATGAATACTGATCTAACTCAGCATGGCATTTACATCCTTAATATGATCTGTACTTATGATTGTTTATGTAAAAGTGTCTCCTTTCTTTTTCTTTTAGGTATGTAAAAGAAGGAGATACAGTGTCTCAGTTTGATAGCATCTGTGAAGTTCAAAGTGATAAAGCTTCTGTTACCATCACTAGTCGTTATGATGGAGTCATTAAAAAACTCTATTATAATCTAGACGATATTGCCTATGTGGGGAAGCCATTAGTAGACATAGAAACGGAAGCTTTAAAAGGTATTGTAAGTCTGTTCATCTATTTTACCAAATTGATTATTGGTCTTTTTTTGTCATTGGGTCCCAATTAAAAGTGATCTTTGTTTTTTATTTTTTGTTTTTTTCTATTCCTATTTATTTTTGGCTCTTGGGGAAATGTAATCTTTTCAGTGTGAAAAAAGGCAACAAGTTCAGCACAAAATAGAAATCTGGATTATAGGATAAGACAAAACCAAAGGTGGGGGGAAAAAAGGCAATAGCAAAAGGAAGAGATGAGATGTTGCAAAAAAGGTGGAGGATGTCCCATCCTTTCTCCTCTGGGGAATGACTCAAACATTCAGGTGGCGTTATGCACTGTTCCACATAAGTCAGTGATGTTACTCCTTTTGGAGGGGTAAGAAGGTTGGGGATGGACTTTTAATAACTTACAGGATTTGAGTTGGAGTTTTAGAAGCCCAAATCAGGAAAATTGAAAAGGTTCTCTGTGAGTCATGATTATCTTTTGGCCAGTTGCCATGTTAAAAATGTGTACAGTAACACTTCATTTACCTGAAGACCTGCCTTCTGGAGACCTTAGTGTTCAAAGAGGCAACAAGCTCTCTCAGTAATTAAAGATTCAGGCTATAAATACTGGCCACTAAGAACAAAAATTGGAGTATCTAAAGATGAAATCTAACATAATGGATTGCTCTGTTTGCCACTGATACAAAAAAAAAAAAAGCACTCTTGTTGGGGATGGTTATAAACTTTTTCAAGAGAAGTTGAAGAGAAAAGTAGGAAAATTAAAATGAAAGCAAAGATACCAACATTTAGAAGAAGCAACAACCATGGGACTTAAGTGGTAGATGTCCTGTCAGAAGGTAATTCATCATGAGAATGTTACAGAGGAAAGCTAAAACAGTTGGCAGTCCCAGTGGTAGTAGGCAGCTGGCTGGCTAACTCAGAAGTTCCTTACAGCACTATTGTGGTATACCGAAGTTTTATCATCTAGGAATCAGTTTTGATACTAGGGGCTGCAAGAACAATAGGTTCTGTGACAGAACTCCTAGGCCAGCATTCCCACCGTGGAAGTGCTGAGATAAGATACCTCAGTGTAATTCAGAAGTCTAGAAGGAGTAATTGAATTACAGTGACCGGCTGACACTTAGTTCTGCAGTCTGTAGAACAATAACTAATATTACAATCTTTTTTTTTCCAGAATCACATCGTATAATTTATAAAATTTTTTTACATTTATTATTCTGTGAAGTATTCCAGTTTAGCAGATGAAGAAACTAAACCCAACTGGAAAGGTTGGACAGGCTGGGCTCGGTGGCTCACACCTGTAATCCCAGCACTTTGGGAGGCTGAGGCGGGTGGATCACAAGGTCAAGAAATCAAGATCGTCCTGGCCAGCGTGGTGAAACCCTGTCTCTACTAAAAATACAAAAATTAGCCTGGCATGGTGTTGTGTGCCTGTAGTCCCAGCTACTCGGGAGGCTGAGGCAGGAGAATCGCTTGAACTGGGAGGCGCAGGTTGCAGTAAGCCGAGATCATGCCACTGCACTCCAGCCTGGCGACAGAGCAAGACTCCATCTCTTTAAAAAAAAAAAGGAAAAAAAAAAAGAAAGGTTGGACAATTTGCAAAATGGTTGGTGACAGGACCAAAGTTAGAACTTAGATGTCCTGAGTCCTTGTCCAGAATATTTTCTACTATGACATGTTGCCTCTAAAAGCTAGAATATGATTTATTGAAGGCTTCCTACTACTTTTTATTATTATAAAAGCTGGAGGGGTGCATTGCAGAAAGTTATAAAATACAGAAAACCAAAACAACAAGAAAAATCATAATGTTCACAAATCACACTCAATACATTTGTGTATATCATTCCAGACATTTTTCTAGGTCATATGTGTACATGTAGGTATTTTTTTAACCAAAATAATATATTGTATATGCTATAGTCCAATCTGTTTGCTTTGTTCATCTATGTTTTCATGACAGTACATTTCAATTTTATTTTTTTGTTTGTTTGAGACGGAGTCTTGCCGTGTCGCCCAGGCTGGAGTACAGTGGTGTGATCTCGGCTCACTGCAACCTCCACCTCCCAGGTTCAAGCGACTCTCCCATCTCAGCCTCCTGAGTAACTGGGACTACAAGTGTACGCCACTGTGCCTGGCTAATATTTGTATTTTTTTATAGAGATGGGGTTTCACCATATTGGCCAGGCTGGTCTTGAACTCCTGACTGCAAGTGATCTGCTGGCCGCAGCCTCCTAAAGTGCTGGAATTACAGGCATGAGCCACCACAATTGGCCTATTTCCATTTTATATGATCGACAGACCATATGTAGATTTCCTGAATTATCCCCCAAATGTCCTTGATATTTCAATTGATTTTTTTAAAACTAGGATCCAATATAGGCCCATACATTGTACCTAGTTGTTATATCTCTTAAGTTTCTTTTAGTCTAGTTTATCCTCTTCTACTTTTGTTTCATGACACTTATTTGAAGAGATTGCCTTTGTTTTGCAGAATGTCAGACTTTTTGGATTTGTCTTGTTGCATTGTAGTGTTATTTAACTTGTTCCTCTAGTCCTTATATTTCCTATAAGCTGGAAGTAAGTTTTAAAGGCTGAATTCAGGCTGGGCTCAGTGACTCACACCTGTAATTCCAGCACTTTGGGAGACCAGGGTGGGTGAATCACTTGAGGTCAGGAGATTGAGACCAATGTCTACTAAAAATACAAAAATTAGCTGGATGTGGTGGCACATGCCTGTAATCTCACTTACTCGGGAGGCTGAGACAGGAGATTTGCTTGAACCCTGGAGGCAGAGGTTGTGGTGAGCCAAGATTGTGCCACTGCACCAGCCTGGGCAACAGAGCGAGACTCTTATCTCAAAAACAAACAAACAAACAAAAGAAAAAACAAAAACAAAACAAAACAAAAAATAAATAAAATTAAAAAATAAAGGCTGAATTCAAGTTAAATATTTTGGGTGGAACACATCATAGATCATGTTGTGTACTTCATGTTGCTTCACATCAGGATACACTTAACATCTGATGACTGCCATAGTGATGCTAAGTTTAAACACTGAACTAGGATAATGATACCCCCTACCCCTCTATTGTAGAGTTGTGTTTTCCCCTTTTATAACCAGAAAATTATGTATGTAGTGTTAGCTTTGACACTAAATAAGTAGGTTCGAATATCATTTGAGATCCTTCCTAAGTCAATAATTGCTTTAGTGGTTGTAGAATGATGATTTTGGGATTCTGTCATTCCTTTAACATTATTAGCTGGCATTCTTCTGTCAAGTGGACCTTTCTCCTGTATCGGGGGGCTATCTGTGTTGGGGCTACCTGTATGCTAACTGTATGAAATACAGTTCCTATGAAATACAGTTCTTACTAGAAAGAAAATAAATGCTTAATTCTTTCCCTTTACTGGTTCTCGAAGTAAGGAGTTCCTTTAGTAGTCACTTCAAATGGTGATACTAATTTTTCCAACATTCTCAGTGTGTGTTTGAGTGTATGGTCACATGTCACATAACGATGTTATGGTCAACAGACTGCATACACAATGGTAGTCCCATAAGATGATAACACATCTTTACTATACTTCTTTTGTGTTTACATATGTTTAAATACACAAATATTTACCATTGTGTTACAGTCACCTACAATATCCAGGACAATAACATGCTCCACAGGTTTGTGACCTGGGAGCAATGGGCTATTTCATATAGCCTACGTGTGTAGTAGGCTACACCATCTAGATTTGTGTAAGTGCACACTCAAGTTTGGATAATTGTGAAATCACCTAGCAATGCATTTCTCAGAACATACTCCCATCATTAAGCAATGCATGACTGTATTTCAACTGATTTCATGTGTTTAATCGATTACAGTCATTATTCTTCTGGATGCTCAAACCCGTTACAGTAGTGACCCCTTCAAGCTGGCTCCTATGTGTTCTATTAACACGGTCCTGTTAACTTTTAAAAGCTTCCTTGCTTTTGGCACAAAAGATGTTCTGGGATTCACCTCATACTTTTCCCACCCACACCTGGAATCATTCATTTCTTCAGGGGCTCTTGTTCCTTTAAGTATTAGTATAGAATGAGTAAGAGGCTATAATGTGGGCATTAGGGGTGCTTCGTATTACTTTGATTCTAAATTTCTTTTGAAAGACATTATTGGCTAGGCACAGTGGCTCATGCCAGTAATCTTAACATTTTGGGAGGCTAAGGTGGGAGGATCACTTGAGCCCAGGAGTTTGAGACCAGCCTGGGTAACATAACAAGACCTCATCTCTACAAAAAATAAAAAATTAGCCAGGTGTGGTGGTATGCACCTGTGGTCCCAGCTACTTGGGAGGCTGAGGTGAGAGGATCACTTGAGCCCAGGAGGTAGAGGCTGCAGTGAGCTAGTGAGCTCTGTTAATGCCACTGCACTCTAGCCTGGGTGACAGCAGGGCCCTGTCTCAAAAAAAAAAAAAAAAAAAAAAAAAAAAAAGGCATGCTTTTGTGATTTAGAGAAGTTTAAAGAAAAATAAAACAAAACAAAAAATTCACCTTTAGAATTACCTGAAATAAACACAGATTTTTTTTTTTTTTTTTTTTTGGATTCAGATTTAGAAAGGAAAGAGTGTTTCATTCTTGGCGTAAACTGAGACGAGTAAGGATGCCGAACAGTACTATGGATATCATGAAATTAGAATGCCCAAGCTGGAAACCAGATTAGATACCAATTTAAGCCATCTAAAAAAACTAGTTATTTATATGAACAAGTAAACAGTCGGAGTTTGTTATTTGTTTTGTTTTGTTTTTTGATACGGAGTCTTGCTCTGTTGTACAAGCTAGAGTGCAGTAGCATGATCATAGCTCATTACAGCCTTGAATTCCTGGGCACAAGCAGTTCTTGCACCTTAACTTCCTGAGTAGTTAGGACTCCATCATGCCCAGCTAATTGGCCTTTTGATTTTTTTTTTTCTTTTTTTTGAGATGAAGTCTCACTCTGTCTCCCAGGCTGGAGTGCAGTGGCGTGATCTCAGCTCACTGCAACCTCTGCCTCCTGGGTTCAAGCGATTCACTTGCCTCAGCTACCCGAGAAGCTGGGATTACAGGCATGTGCCACCACACCTGGCTAATTTTTGTATTTTTAGTAGAGATGAGGTTTCACCATGTTGGCCAGGCTGGTCGTGAACTGGGCTCAAGTGATCTGCCTGCCTCCGCCTCCCAAATTGCTGGGATTATAGGCATGAGCCACTACACCTGGTGCTGGTTTTGTTTTTAGTTTGTTTTGACATCTCAAGTAAGATCCAACTTAATAAGTCTGGGTATAGCAAATTACAAAATCACAGTACATTTTGTGGGGGGCCTGTTTTTTTCTGGAGAATTTTTTTCACAAAAATTAATATTCTCTATAACATGATAAATCTTAAATTATGCTGAGTGAAAGAAGCCAGACCCCACCCCTCAAAAGAAAACATGCTATATTATTCCATGTACATAAAATTTTACAAAATCCAAACTAATCTGTAATGACAGAAAACCAATGAGTGGTTGCCTGGTGATGGAGTATGCAGGGTAGGAAGGGTTGGGAAGGAGGGATTACCAAGGGGTACAAGGAAACTTCTGGAAGTGATAGACGTGTTCATTATCTTGATTATGGTGATGTTTTATGAGTATATACATATTTCAAAGCTTATCAGATTTTATATATATATATATATTTTTGTTTGTTTTGTTTTTTGTTGTTTTTTTCCGAGACAGAGTCTCACTCTGTCGCCAGGCTGGAGTGCAGTGGCATGATATTGGCTCACTGCAACCTCCGACTCCCTGGTTTAAGTGAATCTCCTGCCTCAGCCTCCCGAGTAGCTGGGATTACAGGCAGGCGCACACCACCACACCCAGCTAATTTTTGTGTTTTTAGTAGAGACAGGGTTTCACCATGTTGGCCAGGATAGTCTCGATCTCCTGACCTTGTGATCCACCTGCCTTGGCCTCCCAAAGTCCTGGGATTACAGGCGTGAGCCACTGCGCTGAGCCTCAGGCTTTATATTTTATGTATGTGCAGTTTATTGTGTGTCAGCTGTATCTCAATAAAGCTTAGAACAAAATTAATGACATCGGATAGGTTATGTTTACAGTAGAAATTATCTGACAATATTCTACATAAACAACTGATAACTTGCTAGCCATTCTATTTCATTTGCCATTCATAATATGTTCTAAACAATTATCTTGCATGCTAGTTTTATTTCACATCTGTACCTTTTTGCTTTTACATTTGGACTTGTTTTTAATATTTTTATTGTAATAATAAACTATGAAGCATAAGCCCATGTATCAAATAAGCAGGCCTATAGAATATTACCTTCAGTTTAATGAGAGAAATTTATATATGCTTCATTTTAATTGTGGAAATGAGAAAGATTTCTAAATATTTTATGTATATATTTTCTTAAGCAAGAATTTGTAGTAATATTGAATTTACGTTTTTTCTGTCTTAATGCTAGTAAAACCAATTATATAAAAAACTAACAAAAGTCTTCTAGAAGTATAAATTATATTATTAACATTTTACAGGTGGAAAGTTATTACAGCATAGAGCCATGAAGGGTAGAAGAGATCAGGACTAGACATCTTAATAGTAGTATTGGAAATTAAGTCCTATCTTGTAATGCCAATTATATTCTATAGTACTGTCTTTTGTAACATAGTCATAGTCTGCTTTTCAAAGCTGGAGGGTCATGGTAATTTTGGTGAGGGAAACTGTATTTGTGACCTCCAAGTTCTATCTATGAGTGCTTTGACTATAGACAGACCTCTACTTAAAAACAGTTTATTGGACTCACTTATGCCAACTTGTATCTGTGACATATAAGAAGGTATATATTATTTTAAAAATTGCAAGTTGAAATCCAGTTACTTAATTTTTTTTTTTTTTTTTAGTTACTTAACATTATCACCATTATATCAAAGCTATTCCATGTTTCAGTGCCTTGTCGACTGTAAACTTGGTTTAGACCATGTGCAGTCACTCATGCCTGTAGTTCGAGCACTTTGGGAGGCCCAAGTAGGAGGATGATTTGAAGCCAGGAGTTTGAGACTAGCCTGGGCAACACAGCAAAACCTCATCTCTACAAAAATTTTTAAAAATTAGCCAAATGTGGTGGAGCACACCTGTAGTCCCAGCTATACAGGAGGCTGAGGTGGGAGGATCACTTGAGCCCAGGAGTTTGAGGCTGCATTGAGCTATAATTGTGCCACTGCATTCCAGCCAAGGGACAGAGCAAGACCCAGTTTCTTAAAAAAAATACACACACAAAACAAACAAAAAAATTAGATAGGTGTGGTAGTACACCCCTGTAGTCCTGTCTACTCAAACAGAGGAAACCGTGTCTCAAAACCAAAAGAAAACTAAAACCAACTCAGTTTAAATTGTGTTACCTCGAGTTGTCTTTACGGCTGATGTGGTGACAGATGCTTTCTGTACCCTCTATTTATTTAATACAGTAAAATGATTCCTCACTTTTCTAAACAACTAGAGCTCTTTGGACCAAAACTTTTCAAAAACTTTTTTTTCAGAGAAATCATTAATTTTGTTTTTAAAACTTCATATATGTTACTTCTTAAAGTGAGGATATTGAGTAAGCTTTTTTGATTATGCAAAGACATGTTATGAACATTCACCATTGTACTATAAACAATACAATTCTGCATTTGATTTTTAGTTTTTCAGCCTGTTTAGATTGTCATTGTGCCAGGTCATCACTCACCTTCCTTTCTGAGAAGACATATAACCAAGTTTGTTAAGAAGTATTTGCTAACAGTGGCAAATAGGAGCTGATGAACAGTCTAAATACCTTTCCTCTGGGTCAAGTGCACGGTTTTAACGCTGAGGCTGTGTGGCACCTATTTTAGGTACTCTGGGCCATGAAGCTTTGTTAAGATGAAGTTGCCAGGATGCTCTACCACCACATAAGTGGAGAGTTACTATACCTAATTGAGAGGTACCATGGGGCAGTGAAAGGAGGAGAAAGAGGGACGTGAGCTTTAGAGGAATACTTTATAAAACTAACATTATTCTGCCATTATATTGCATTTACCCCTTAACATCAACATATATTGTTGATTGGTTTCTCCGTGCTAATACTATATATACATCTCATTTAACAAATGTAATATCTGCTTTTGACACATGGACCATTGAGACTCAGAGGTTAAATTACCTGCCTATGATTACATAGCTACTAAGTGGTGGAGCTAGGATTTGACCTCAGCTCTGTTTAATGTGAAAGCCCATGCTCCTAACCACTTTGTTACACTGATAATTTAGTTCAGAGAGGATGGATATCTGCTTCATTTTGCATCTAAACCAATGGGACTTACTTTCTAATACTGTACATATGCATATTTACAAAATTCTGCTGCAGCAACACAGTTTAGTTTATAAATACATAGATTTTATAATATTGAAATGTTTACCAGGATTAGTATAAAATGTTTTAAAGAAAAGCTCTTTGACATAAAACCATTCCAAGAATGTAGTATATCATCTAACTAAATTACATTCAGTAACATAAATTGCATGGTTAAATGCTAGGCATAGTAGGTGCTCTTGGTAGCTATAACTGTTCATTTTGTACAGCCTATTGTAGATTAAATTGATTGAATTCACTGTTTTAATAATTTGAAGTGAAAAAGACAATGCAATGAAATGTCCAGTTTGGATGTCCTTAATTTTCAATTTATAAACATTTGGTTGAAATATAAATTGAATGAAGAAAGGTCTTCCAAACACACTTGAATACTTTAGTATTTCAAAGCATTTTCCTTAAAAGAATTTCTCCTAGCTGAGTGAATTAATTGGATCACTTAATGTTGTTCTTAGAAATACCTAAGAATATTGCAGTTTCACAGTTTTATCAATTCATATTATTCTTTTATTTAGTTAACCTGAAATAATGTGGTTTTATTATAAATTTGCTTTCTACAAGGAATTACCTTAACACTAAATTGACAGGCTTCATAAGAAAAAGTGCTTACTTACCAGAGTTCATTTGCTGTTTCTTAAAATTAGTTAAAGCTTTAACTGTACTCTAATTCCCTAACCGAAGATCAATCATCAAAGGCTAAAATCTCACATATTAGATTGTAATGCTAGAAACATGAAAGTCATATCAACTGGGGAGAACTTGTGAAATTCAAGTTTGGTCAACTTCATCCCCCTTAGAGTCCGTTTCTACATTGGTAACTTTAAGAAATCTGTCCTGCATACTCATAACCTTTTTGTAATCAGAGGAAAAATATGTGTAAAAACACTGAAGGAGGACAAGGCAGGAGGATCACTTGAAGCCAGAAGTTCAAGACGAGCCTGGGCAATGAAGTGAGACACTGTCTGTATTTTTTAAAAAAATAATAAAAAAGCAAAAAATAAAACACTTTGAAAATTATTTAAAGTGCTGTGTAGTAAGGTGGTATTTTATTACTTGGTTAAGAGACAGCGTTCTTCCAACAACTACATGACTATTAGAAGTAATACATGAGTGACTTCTCATAAGTAAGTTTGTCACTCATATTTACACCCAACTTACTCTAAAAGGGTAGTACTTTATAGTTAATGTATCACAAAATGTTTTCCAGAAAGGTGAGTAGCAATAAATTACTTGGTCTTTTGGAAATAATGTAATAATTTTTGTATATGATATATTTGGATATTTATACCTTGTCTTCAGCAAATATGCATTATCCAAGTTAGCACTGGAGTTCCTACCATATTGGGGTTCCTATCATTGAATCCCCTGATTTTCCTTTGGATCTTGGTTCCTCATGCTAATCTTTCTTACTCATTTCTCCAATGACTTTAACAGATGTAGGGAATATACAGGGATTCTGAAAATTCAACAAAATTATGCCTTGAACTATAGGAGTTGTATTCTAGCTACTTTGACCAGAAAGAAAATTTACTAGGTCCATGAACTAATGGAAACAGCACAGACTGAGTCAGCCCCAGGACTGAATTCAGCAATTAGATTTATTAGGTGTCTGACCTTGAGCCAATCCGTTCAGTCAAACCTCACTTTTTAAAATGTCTGTAAAATGGGGTTAATAACACCTATCTTAAACAGTTGGAATGAAAAGTAAATTAAGATACTGCATATGCAGCACAGTATTTGACACATAATAGGTGCTCAATACAAGTTTTGGGATTTTTTCTCTTCCCTTCCTCACCTTTAGGAGAATTTCTTTGTAGCTCCACTGGGCCAATTCATAGACTAGTAAAGAGGAATGAATAGACTGTCTTATTACAGTTGTAGCAGTAGAAGATTTTTATTTACCTAGAAATGAATGTCAAAACTGTCAAAGCAAATTCAGTTGTCTGTTCATTTTCAGAAGTTCTGTCAGTCTTTAATCTACCAATTCAGACTGATTCTGCTATACATATACATCACTGATTTCCTAACAGCAGAATTTGACAATTAAATGTTCTCAATAACATTTTTCTTTTGCGTGCAGAAATATATGCTAGTAGCCTGAGATGCTTTTTCTAATTACAAGAACCCAGAACTAGAGAATAAAACAACCAAATTAGCATTAGCCATAGCAGTTCTTTTTTCTTTTCCTTTTTTCTTTTTCTTTTTCTTTTTGAGGCAGCCTTGCTCTGTCACCCCGGCTGGAGTGCAGTTGTGCGATCATGACTCATTGCAGCCTTGACCTCTTGGGCCCAAGTGATCCTCCCACTTCAGCCTCCTGAGTAGCTGACGCTACAGGCACACCCCACCACACCTGGCTAATTTTTAAATTTTTTGTAGAGAGAGGGTCTCCCTGTGTTGCCCTGGCTGATCTTTAACTCCTGGCCTCAAGCAGTTCTCCCACCTTTACCTCCCAAAGTGTTCGCATTACAGGTGTGAGCAACCATGCCCAGCCACCACGCATTTCTTAAACTATTCAAAGCAGAGCAAACTTTTAAATACTATGTCATCTCAGGAAAGTGTTTAAGATTGTTAAAGATTTTATGATTCTTGTCTGGTGCGGATTTTTTTGAGACTGGGTCTCACTTTTTCACCCAACCTAGAGTGCAGAGGTGCCAACATGGCTCATTGCAGGCTCGACTTCCTGGGCTTAAGTGATTCTCCTTCCTCAGCTTCCTGTGTAGCTGGGACCACACATGTGTGCTATCATACCCGGCTAATTTTTAAAATTCACTTGTAGAGACAGGGAGTCTCACTTTATTGCCCAGGCTGGTCTTAAACTCCTAGGCTCAAGTAAGTGATCCACCCACCTTGGCCTGCTAGAGTATTGGGATTACATTCATGAGCCACTGTGCCAAGCCCATTCTTTCATGTAATTTATCTTACATTTGATCCTTATTCCACACTGCTTATAAATATAAATGAGAATTTTATTAGAAAAATGTTCAAAATACAGTTTTTGTTTGTTTGTTTGTTTTTGTTTTTTTTTTTGAGACAGGGTCTCACTGTCATCCAGGCTGGAGTGCAGTGATGCAAGCTCATTGCACCCTTGACCTCCTGGGCTCAAGCAATCCTTCCATCTTGGTCTCCCAAGTAGCTGGGACCACAGGCGTGTGCCACCAAGCTTAGCTAATTTTTAAATTTTTTGTACAGATGGGGTCTCCTTATGTTGCCACAGCTAGTCTTGAATGCCTGGGCTCAGGTGATCCGCCTGCCTTGACCTCCCAAATTGCTGGGATTGCAGGCATGAGCCACTGCACCTAGCCACAACACATTTTAAAATTTCTTGAGGAAAACTCTCTTTTTTTAACTTGTAGCTGCTATATTATTTCAACAGGAGTGACATATCCACCAGATACTAATAATTAAAAAGTACCAGGTACTAGCACACATACGCCCCCACTCAACCCATACCATTAGGATAGTTGTGTTTTCCTGTTCTGAAGTAGTTCAACTTTTATATATTTAGACGATAACTTGAATTTATTTAGATATTATAGGCCACTAAGATTTAAAAAAAAAAATTCAACTGAAGTTAAGTTTTACCTTGTTACCAGATTCAGAAGAAGATGTTGTTGAAACTCCTGCAGTGTCCCATGATGAACATACACACCAAGAGATAAAGGGCCGAAAAACACTGGCAACTCCTGCAGTTCGCCGTCTGGCAATGGAAAACAATGTAAGTTCTCTTAATATTTAAGTCTGAGATTGTATAGAAAGTGTACATTTGTATCTCTGAAAAATTAGCCAACTATCCCATGATGAAATGGCTCAGTGAAATTAAGGAAACATGAAAATATTTGCTACTGAAAAGTGATAGTTGCATAAAAATACATGGGAGAAAAGAGAAGTTGTAAACTTATTACTTACTGTCAATTGAGCACTGTGATTTTATTACTCTTTCTTGGAGCCTAATAACAGTAAGAGTTACCATTTATTGAGCACTTGTAAATACCAAGTCTTAGGTCAGGTATTCTAGAGGCACAGCACGAGATAGGAATTTGAAGGAGGGAAAACCTGTAAAGGGAACGAAGGAGGCAGGATAAGAAAGGGAAGAGAAGGGAAACTGGCCAGACATGGTTATGGTATCAAGCATCTGGCCTGTCCCAAAGCTTGCCATGGTCCTAAGGAAAAAAAGAAAGACTCCGGCCTGATCTGAGGGTGAAGGGGAGAACCACAGAATTACTGCTTTGAGGCAAGGAGGCCTGCCTTTTGTATTTCCTCTGCTAGTCATTGACTGAATGGAAGGTGGAATGCCAGGCAGGGTGGCTCCCTGGCACTAGGATAGGTATTTACATATTCTCATTTAACCCCGTAAGATAAGGAGCTGTTTTAAGACTTGGAGGGTTTAAGTAACTAGACTAAGGTCACACAGCTAACACAGCAACAGAGCTAGGATTCGAAAGTGAGTCTATATCACTCCAAAACCTGTGCTCTTAGACGTTACATACAGTCTCAACAATCATTGCCTCCATTATTTGAGCGCATATGTGCCAGACACTATAGACACATTATCTGTAATCCTCACAAGGACCCTGCAGGAAGGTTGATTAACTTATCTAAAACCAAGTAAACTGAACTAGGAATTTGAACACAAATCTTTCTGGTTCTGAAGCCTGAATACTTTCCACTGTGCCCCACAATGAGACTTTTTTTTTTGGTCTCTTTTTGAGAAAAGTAAGGTTGCTGTGGGAAAAAAATAAAAGTTTATATTTTGTGAAATATGTAATAGAGTCATTAAAATGTTCATATTCTTTCAGCCAGTTATCCTGCCACAGGGGAACAATTCCCAGAAAATAATCTAGGATACATTCTTCGTTGTATTTTATATAGCCAAAAATTAGAAGATGCATACGTGTTCAAAGTCAAATTATGTTACGTATCCTTGATGAAATTTTATGTAACCCTTAAATGTGTTTAAGTATGAAGACCATTTGGCATAGCAGAAAATAGATATAGTAACATGGAACACTAGGTTATTAAGGGCATCCGATGAAATAATGATTTAACATATTGCTTTGAAATCTATAAAGCATTTTAATAATTTTTTTCTTAATAATATAGAAAGGAATATATAGAAGAAATGTATGATTTCGCTTTCCTAAAACACTCCCTCAAGATGTGGATAGGATACTTGGGTAGAATGCTTGTGTGATTACTAAAAATTAAATATTGGATTTAGTTATCAGAAATCATCTTTTTTCTTTCAGTTTGCATATTTATGAATTGAGGTTGTTTAAAATTAAGAACCAGTGGCATTTACAGTTGTTTGTAACTGCCTAAAAATTATTTGTTTAAATTTTCATAGTCCATTTGTTACACACTTAGTGTTTGCCTTAATAAAGTCCTTTATTATTTTAGACATCCTTAGAGATGCACTAATACAAATGAAATGGGGCCTATTCCTAAGAAATTAATACATACTATATGTGAGGAGATCATTCCAAGCTCTTATGTTTGTTTGTATTTAAATAGAATTAAATGTTTTGTACTGATCTTTCCAAAGCAACTACTAGAAAAATAACATTTGAGAGAGCTTTTGTATTATGATCATCTAAGCTGTTACGTTTTTAACTGATAGCCAACGTCAGAAACATTGGTCTAAATTTGGTAGAGCATTTAGTTTCTCTTAAATTCTCAGCTCTCCCTCTTCCTATGTAGTCCCCAAGAATAGAAAAGGTCGAGTAAGAATTATGCAAGAGATTTTAAAATACTTGAGTATAAAAATGTAAGTTTTCAGCTGGGCAAAGTGGCTCACGCCTGTAATTCCAGCACATTTGGGAGGCTGAGTTGAGAGGATGGCTTGAGGCTAGGAGTTCAAGACCAGCCAGGGCAACAGAGTGAGACCCTGTCTCTACAAAATTTTGTTTTAAAAAGTAAATTTTCATAAATAGCTCTAGATTATATATAATATAGATACCCATTGGTTATCACATGCACATGTGAACCGTGTATACAAAGTAATAAATGATTACTTAAGTAGAAAATGAAAAGGTTATTTCCTTTTACTAATTTATTGGACAGATATATTTTACCGTCAACTGATCAAATTCAATTTTGAAACTTTAATGATATTTTTAAGTAGTTGTATTTTTGGCATTAAAATATATCATTTTTTAGATTAAGCTGAGTGAAGTTGTTGGCTCAGGAAAAGATGGCAGAATACTTAAAGAAGATATCCTCAACTATTTGGAAAAGCAGACAGGAGCTATATTACCTCCTTCACCAAAAGCTGAAATTATGCCACCTCCACCAAAGCCAAAAGACATGACTATTCCTATACCAGTATCAAAACCTCCAGTATTCACAGGCAAAGACAAAACAGAACCCATAAAAGGTAATGATAATAATAACAATAATATAAGGCAATAGTTCATTTATTTTGGGGGAAGCTACCTCAGTAAACTATACGTTACTAATATGGTGTTTTTAAGTCTTACTGAAGGGAAAGTTCAACCTCAGTCAGCATATAATTTATTTTTTTATTTTTTTTGTTTTTGATACGGATTTTTGCTCTTGTTGGCCAGACTGGAGTGCAGTGGCACGATCTCAGCTCGCTGCAGCCTCCGCCTCTCAGGTTCAAGCGATTCTCCTGCCTCAGCCTCCTGAGTATCTGGGATTACAGGTGCATGCCACCATGCCCAGCTAATTTTTTGTATTTTTAGTAGAAACAGGGTTTCATCATGTTGGCCGGGCTGGTCTCAAACTCCTGACCTCAGGTGATCCACCCTCCTCGGACTCCCAAAGTGCAGAGATTACAGGCATGAGCCACTCACCATGCCTGGCCATAATTTTTAAATGATGAAATAACAGCTTTTCCGGGAAACACTTCCAATTTATGTATACCATTAACTTCTGAAGAGGAATACATTAGCAGGTTTCTTGAAGTATAAACTTGTATACTGATAATTGCTCTGTTTGAAGACACACAGGATATTTTAAACATTCACTGTTTGTAGTTAGCTTTCAAAATAACTAGTTCTGATTTGTTATTTATAAACTCTTGGAATGATTAACTTCCAGAAGAGTGGCTTTGCAGGAAAGCTGTTAGGGAAATACATGGCTTGCATTCTTTTGAATTTTTTATATAACACAGCATTTAATGCAGTTACCTGCTATGTTATTGCATTTGCCACTGAGTGTCATGATGCAGTCAATATTCCAGCTTTGAAATTAGTGACTTTTCCCAAAGGATTATAAATTATGCTGCTATAAAGACACATGCACACGTATGTTTATTGCAGCACTATTCACAATAGCAAAGACTTGGAATCAACCCAAATGTCCATCAGTGACAGATTGGATTAAGAAAATGTGGCACATATACACCATGGAATACTATGCAGCCATAAAAAAGGATGAGTTTGCGTCCTTTGTAGGGACATGGATGCAGCTGGAAACCATCATTCTTAGCAAACTATCACAAGAACAGAAAACCAAACACCGCATGTTCTCACTCATAGGTGGGAACTGAACAATGAGATCACTTGGACTCAGGAAGGGGAACATCACACACCGGGGCCTATCATGGGGAGGGGGGAGGGGGGAGGGATTGCATTGGGAGTTATACCTGATGTAAATGATGAGTTGATGGGTGCAGCAGACCAACATGGCACAAGTATACATATGTAACAAACCTGCACATTATGCACATGTACCCTACAACTTAAAGTATAATAATAATAAATAAATTAAAAAAAAAAAAAAAAAGAAATTAGTGACTTTCAATGTAAGGTAACGTAATGAAGAGAGTACTAAGAAGAAGGGTTTAACTGAGAGAGTAAAGGACATTAGAGAACCTTCCATTTTAGTTTCTTTAAAAAAAAAAAAAAAGGATGAAGAGATTTAAGAATTTAAATAAATGAATAACAATTGAATGCTTTTCAGGCTTTCAGAAAGCAATGGTCAAGACTATGTCTGCAGCCCTGAAGATACCTCATTTTGGTTATTGTGATGAGGTTGACCTTACTGAACTGGTTAAGCTCCGAGAAGAATTAAAACCCATTGCTTTTGCTCGTGGAATTAAACTCTCCTTTATGCCTTTCTTCTTAAAGGTGAGATTTCATTCATTTCAAACAAAGCTTGAGTAGGACATTTATTTGTTTGTTTGTTTTTTTGAGACAGAGTTTTGCTCTTGTCAACCAGGCTGGAGTGCAATGGCGCGAACTCGGCTCACTGCAACCTCTGCCTCCCGGGTTCAAATAATTCTCTTGCCTCAGCCTCCCAAGTAGCTGGGAATACAGGCACCTGCCACCATGCCTGGCTAATTTTGTATTTTTAGTAGAGACGTGGTTTCACCATGTAGGTCAGGCTGGTCTCGAACTCCTGACCTCAGGTGATCCACACCCACCTCGGACTCCCAAAGTGCTGGAATTCCAGGCATGAGCCACCGCATCCGGCCCCCCAGGTAGGACATTTAAATTTTGCTTTGCCAACATGCAATGTGTTGACTGTGGCCTTGAATAAAAATATTACTTTTCACAACATCAAATAGTTAGAAAATGTGCCATTTCTTTGTTCAATAGGAAATTATAAAATTGAAATGTCCATATCATATGTTTAGCCACTTATCTTTGAGCTAGGTAGAGACAATTCTGCCAGTTAAGTAAAGCCTTTAATCCTAAAAGGATCACTCCAGCCAAGTCCTGGTTTGAACTAAAATGAGACTTGATATTAATTTTGCAATATCACTGATATATATTTAATATTTATTTTCATTTATTCAACAAACTTATATTGAGGCTCCTGGGAATCATTTCTAGTGCTAAGCCTTGGGACCAGTATAAAATGGAGTAAGATCATCAGCTGACCTTGAGCAGCTTACAGTCTAGCTTACATTAGTGACTGTGCAGCAGCTACCATGTGCCCGGCTCCATACTAAGCATGCTGTATACATTTTCTCTTAATTCTCAGGTAACCCTGACATGTAAATGTTACTGTCCCCACTTTCCATTTAAGGAAATTGGGGCTCAGAGAGGTTGAGAAACTTGTTAAGGACTTATAGCTAACAGGTGGAGAAGCTCTTTCAGATTCTGGTCTGTTCTACTCTGAAGGACATACTGATGTCTCTAATGCGAGCATGTTCAGTCCTTTCTCTACACTGCACCAAGACTGGTCTTCTGTAAATCAAATTATTGTAATATTCTCTGATTCTTTTCAGTGGTTCCCTTTCATTGCCTTTAGGATAATTTCCATACTCCTTAGTGTGGCATACAAATGTGTTTTAAGTCTCTGCTGCCTGCCTCTCCGTTCTTATCTCACTCCCTCATATGAAGCTACCCATAATTGCTAGAATACACAATTCCACTCGAAGTGCCCCTTCTTCTCCATCAAACACCTCCAAATAAATCCCAAATTGTGGTCAGGTACAGACTCCTTCTGTGGCTGTCACTATTTGAATTAAATACTCTTGTTTCCCACTGTTACTTATCTCAGTGCATTGTGAGTGCTTACTCAGTTTTCTCTTCACTTACTTACTGGGCACTGAGCCTCATGAGACAGAATCTGTTCTCCTTTATCTCCCTTTTTTTTTTTTTTTTTTCTAAGAAAGGGTTCTCTCAAGGCAGGCAGATTGCTTGAGCTCAGGAGTTCAAGAACAGCTTGGGCAGAATGGTGAAACCCCATCTCTACAAAACATACAAAAGTTACCTGGGCATGGTGGCACACACCTGTAGTCCCAGCTACTCAGGAGGCTGAGGCAGGAGGATCACTCAAACCAAGGAGGTTGAGGCTACAGTCAGCTGAGATCATGCCACTGCACTCCAGCCTGGGTGACAAAGCAAGACCCTGTCTCAAAAACAAACAAGAAAAAAACTTCCAAGTCATAAAAATTAAGGAACTCGTAGCAATTCTTTTCGTTGTATTTTTCTTCAGTTGATCTATTCTCTTAACCTGTCCTAATTAAACTAATGACTATGAAGTGTCTCTATATGTTTAAACTTTTTTCTTAACTCTCTAGTTCAAGAATTTGATTTTTTTCCATCAAGACCCCTGATGCACTGAGAAAAATAACACAATGCATGTAAAGAACTTTAACAGGGACCAGAAAAGGGCAGTGGGGAAGGGAATTCTTTTTAAGAATGATCTTAAGCATTTTTATTTTGCTATCTTTTAAATTTAATACAATGCATGACCACCACATGTAAGATATGAAACTTGATTATTAGATCCCGAATGGGCAGGGGAACAGATATCAAGAACATCTGGATACAGTTAGGGAAATCTGAATATGGACAGGAGAGAAATGATAGTAAGTGATAAAAGGAAAAAGAAAGGGAGAAGGCGGCAGAGAGGGAAAATGTAAATGCTATTCAGTGAGACTTGAGCTGTAAAGTAAATGTTCAGGCCATCTCTGCCCTTCAGCTGGCCAAGGACACCAAGTAGCAAATTGGCATCTAATGGTCAGTGCGCTTTGAAATCCTTATTATGTGTTCTTTCCACACAGGGAAATAGCTTACCTGCTTTTTTGTGTTTTGATTCCTAGTTTTGAACCACAGGTTTACTTCTCATGGAAATCTTAAGATTCAACATGTCAGTGAGGAAATCACCTAGAATTTAGGCATTTTCTTTGGAACTTTGGCTGGTCTGCATCATTATTTTGAAAATCTCCTTGATGTTTACAAGCTACCTATCTTTCATTCTTTAATGATTAGGGTGACCTAGTTCTACATTGCTTGAAGGTAACATTGGCAATAATGCGACTAGGTACATGTAGACTTGAAATTAAACTCAGCATAAATAAGAGTTCTCTCTCTCCCTCCTTTTATACCTCTTATTGTTTCAAATTCCCTATCTTTTCTGAGTTAAAAGTGCTAAAATTGCATTCTTTTTCTGTTAAACAGGCTGTTTCCTTGGGATTACTACAGTTTCCTATCCTTAATGCTTCTGTGGATGAAAACTGCCAGAATATAACATATAAGGTTGGCTACGCAGAAAATGTTCTTATTATTAATAGAAGATGGGGCAAATGTGCTTGTAGGTTAGAGAGACCTCTATTGTACTTTAAATAGTGATCTTTTTTAGACTAGAATTAAAGGTATGGGGTAAAACATTAAACTTAAGTCTAATTCTTTGTTGTTGTTTTTGTGTTTAATAATACTGTTTAGCTATGGAGATTCTTAAAACCATTTTTAAGCTTTTTTTTTTGTTTTCTGCTTAAAATAATGGAAATATAGCTGTATGGCAGATTATGTTACCCGCTCTACTTACCCTCTCAAAAAGAAGCAAGTCTTTCAAAATTGAATTCCTGGAATTTTAATTTTTTAATTATTATTATTATTTTATTATTATTATTATTATTATTATTGGCAGAGTCTCACTCTGTCACCAGTTTGGAGTGCAGTGCTATGATCGTGGCTCACTGCGACCTCGACCTCTCAGACCCAAGCAATCCTTCTGCCCCAGCCTCCTGTGTAGCTGGTACTATAGGCATGCGCCACTATGCCCAACTAATTTTTAAGTTTTTTTGTAGAGACGTGGTCTCATTATGTTGCCCAGGCTGGTGTTGAACTTCTGGTCTCAAGCAATCCTCCTGCCTCAGCCTCCCAAAGTTCTGGGATTACAGGCATGAACCACCACACCTGGCAAATTCCTTGAATTTTAAGATTAAGAATAATTTAAGTGAGAAAAGTAATAAAAGTTTGAATTCAATTTGAGTAAACTCTTCTGTGAGGAGTGAAAGTTTCTTAAGACCGAGAACTCTTTTGGAGATGCTTTTCCTTAAGTTTACTTATCATTAGACGTGTACAGCCAGAGGCTGGGCACAGTGGCTCACGCCTATAATCCCAGTACTTTGGGAGACCAAGGCGGGTGGATTATGTAAGGTCAGGAGTTTGAGACCAGCCTGGCCAACATGGTGAAACCCTGTCTCTGCTAAAAATACAAAAATTAGCCAGGTGTGGTGGCCAGCGCCTATAGTCCCAACTACTCAGGAGGCTGAGGTGGGAGAATTGTTTGAACCCAGGAGGCAGAGGTTGCAGTGAGCCAAGATTGTGCCACTGCACTCCAGCGTGGGCGACAAGAGCAAAACTCCATTTCAAAAAGAGAATTTAAAAAAAAAAAAAAAAAGAAAAGAAAGGTATAACCAGAAAGTGAGCTTAGATATTCTGGGAGGTCAGCTCCCATATGGTTAATACAGTAAGCTGTATTAATTTTAATTTTAATTTTAATATCTCCTGATTAAGTATATACTTACCACAAAATTTTGGTCAAGAAAATAATGATGTTGGCTGGGTGTGGTGGCTCCTGCCTATAATCCCAGCACTTTGGGGGACAGAGGTAGGAGGATGGCTTGAGCCCAGGAATTCGAGACCAGCATGGGCAACAAAGTGAAGAGGCCTCCATCTCTACAGGAAAAAAAAAATTAGCGAGGCATGGTAGTGCATACTTATAGTTTTAGCTACTTGGGAGGCTGAGGCAGGAGAATCATATGATACCTGGGAGATGGAGGTTGCAGTGAGTTGTGATCATGCCACTGCACTCCAGCCTAGGTGACAAAGTGAAACCCTGCCTTTGTCAAAAAAAAAAAAAAAAAAAGAAAAGAGAAAAGAAAACAAAGATGTTTACCCTTGATTCCATGACCCTAAGATAACTCACTGTTTATGTTGAGATATACATCTTTCTAGGGTTTCATTTTCACATACTTTTTACAAGATATAGAATTGTTTTTTTGTTTTTTGTTTTTTTTTTTTTTGAGACGGAGTCTCACGCTGTGTCACCCAGGCTGGAGTGCAGTGGCGCGATCTCGGCTCACTGCAAGCTCCGCCTCCCAGGTTCACGCCATTCTCCTGCCTCAGCCTCCGAGTAGCTGGGACTACAGGCGCCCGCCACCACGCCCGGCTAGTTTTTTGTATTTTTAGTAGAGATGGGGTTTCACCATGTTAGCCAGGATGGTCTCGATCTCCTGACCTCATGATCCACCCGCCTCGGCCTCCCAAAGTGCTGGGATTACAGGCTTGAGCCACCGCGCCCGGCCAAGATATAGAATTGTTAATATTTTCTTTAACTTGCTTTTTTTCTGTTTCTTTTTCTTTTTTTTTGTTTTTGAGACAGGGTCTCACTCTGTTGCCTGTCTAAAGTATTCCCATAGAGAATATCTATGCTGTGGTGCAATCATCACCTCACGGCAGCCTCCACCTCCCACCTCAGCCTTCCGAGTAGCTGGGACTACAGGCACCTGCCACCACGCCCAGCTAATTTTTGGGTTTTTTTTTTTGTAGAAATGGGGTCTTGCCATGTTGCCCAGGCTGGTCTCTGACTCTTGGGCTCAAGTGATTCACCCACCTCAGCCTCCCAAAGTGCTGGGTTACAGGCATGAGCCACTGTGCCCAGCCTCTTCTTTTTCGTTTACTATATTGTAAACATCATTATGTGTCAACACATATAGCTTTGTTATTTATTTAGCCAGTGACCTGTTTATAAACATTATGATTATTCCCAGTTTCTCAAACTAATAAACAGTGTGTACTCAACATCCCTGCGTATCCCTACATACTTCTGCATTTAGTTCCTTAACACAAATTTTTATAAATGTTGGTACATATTGTCATATGTTCTCCAAAAAGTCTATACAGGTTAAGTATCCGTTACCTGAAATGCTTGGGACCAGAAGTGTTTTGGATTTAAGATTTTTTTTGGATTATGGGATATTTGCATATACAAAGGAGACATCTTGAGGATAGGACCCAAGTCTAAACATGAAATTCACTTATGTTTCATTTACCCCTCATACACATAGCCTAAGGGTAATTTTATACAATATTTTTAACATTTTTGTACATGAAACAATTTTTTTTTTCTTTTTTTGAGACAGAGTCTTGCTCTGTAGCCCAGGCTGGAGTGCAGTGGCGTGATCTCGGCTCACTGCAAGCTCCGCCTCCTGGGTTCACACCATTCTCCTGCCTCAGCCTCTCCGGTAGCTGGGACTACAGGCGCCCGCCACCACACCCGGCTAATTTCTTTTTGCATTTTTAGTAGAGACAGGGTTTCACTGTGTTAGCCAGGCTGGTCTTGATCTCCTGACCTCGTGATCCACCCGCCTCAGCCTCCCAAAGTGCTGGGATTACAGGCGTGAGCCACTGTGCCCGACCACACAGTTTTCTTTTTTTCTTTTTTTGACACAGGGTTTTGCTCTGTCACCCATGCATAATCATAGCTTATTGTAACCTAAAACTCTTGGGGTCAAATGATCCTCCCACCTCAGCCTCCCAAGTAGTTGAGACTACAGGCATGTGCCATAATACTCAGCTAATTAAAAAATTTTTTTTTGTAGCGATGGAGTCTTGCTACGTTGCCCAGGCTGGTCTTGAACTCCTGGCCTCAAGCAATCCTTCTGCATCAGTCTCCCAAAGTGTTGGGATTATAGGCAGGAGCCACTATGCCCTGCCAGAACAATGGCTGCATTTTTCTGTTTTTTTTTTTTTTTTTAATTGATGGGCTCTGATATGGTTAAATATTACAAAATGAGAACTGTTTCAACAACTATGCAGTATAATGTTTAAGGACAAAATATTGAATATACTTTTTATTATATATGTATTTTATCACATAGTAAGGAATGCTGAGATGCTTAATCCATCCAATAAATCGAAAATAAAAACTTTACATTTCTGTATTTGTCAGTATAGAGAATTCTGAAGATGGATCTTGACTCAGGGTGATAAATCAGTTTTCAAGGAAATTGGCTACATGACATGACATTTCAGCCCTCAAAAGTTTCAGATGTTGGAGCATTTCAGATTTCAGATATTTGAACTAGGGATGCTCAACCTGTACCAGTTACATTTGCACTGACAGTGTTGGGAAATAGCTTATTGCCTACATTCTTATCAACAAAAACATTATCTTTTTTTAGACAGAGTCTTACTCTGTCTCCCAGGCTAGAGTACAGTGGTACAATCTCGGCCCACTGCAACCTCCACCTCCCGGGTTTGAGTGATTCTCATGCCTCAGCCTCCTGAGTAGCTGGGATCACAGGCCTGTGCCACCTTGCTAATTTTTGTATTTTTAGTAGAGATGGGGTTTCACCATGTTGGCCAGGCTGGTCTTGAACTCATTACCTCAGGTAATCCAGCCACCTTGGCCTCCCAGAGTGCTGGGATTACAGGCGTGAGCCACTGCACCTGGCCCAAAAAATCTTTAAAAAATTATTTTTAAATTATTTCTTTTAAATCGCTACCAATTTGGTAAAAATGAGTTTTGGTAGTGGTTTCTAGATGACAGTGAAGGTTGATCCTTTCTTTGCTGTTAGCTTATTCATTAAAAGCCCTACTGTATAATTTTTTATTTTTTAGGCTTCTCATAACATTGGGATAGCAATGGATACTGAGCAGGGTTTGATTGTCCCTAATGTGAAAAATGTTCAGATCTGCTCTATATTTGACATCGCCACTGAACTGAACCGCCTCCAGAAATTGGGCTCTGTGGGTCAGCTCAGCACCACTGATCTTACAGGAGGAACATTTACTCTTTCCAACATTGGATCAGTGAGTAATAATGTTGAAATACATAAACCATTGCTTAAAATTTCTGATCATATGCTTAATTAAAAATAGAAAATGTCACTTGGCATTTGTTCCCTGAAAAATCCTAACTTGTAATACTCTCCTTTTTTTTTTTTTTTTTTTTTTTTAAATAGATTGGTGGTACCTATACCAAACCAGTGATAATGCCACCTGAAGTAGCCATTGGGGCCCTTGGATCAATTAAGGTACATGTATTAGATAACTGAAAAATGGAGTTTAAGCAAATTCAGGGACTCAACACAATGAAGAGTAACCATTTCTAAGGTTTCCCCCTCATTTTGTAGGTTTAAGTTTCTGAGTTTACCTTAGAAAGTCCATTATTTCTTTTTTCTTTCTTTTTTTTTTTTTTTTTTTACTTTAAGTTCTGGGATACATGTGCAGAATGTGCAGGTTTGTTACATAGGTATACACATGCCAAGGTGGTTTGCTGCACCCATCAACCCGTCATCTACATTAAGTATTTCTCCTAATGCTATCCCTTCCCTAGCCCCCCACCATGTGACAGGTCCCCAGTGTGTGATGTTCCCCACCCTCTGTCCATGTGTTCTCATTGTTCAACTCCCACTTGTGAGTGAGAACATGAAGTGTTTGGTTTTCTGTTCCCGTGTTAGTTTGCTGAGAATGATGGTTTCCAGCTTCATCCATGTCCCTGCAAAGGACATGAGCTCACTCTTTTTTGTGGCTGCATAGTATTCCATGGTGTATATATGCCACATTTTCCTTATCCAGTCTAACATTGATGGGCATTTGGGTTGGTTCCAAGTCTTTGCTATTGTGAATAGTGCTGCGGTAAACATACGTGTTCATGTGTCTTTATAGTAGCATGATTTATAATCCTTTGGGTATATACTCAGTAATGGGATAGCTGGGTCAAATGGTATTTCTGGGTCAAATGGTATTTCTGGTTCTAGATCCTTCAGGAATCGCCACACTGTCTTCCACAATGGTTGAACTCATTTACACTCCCACCAACAATGTAAAAGCATTTCTGTTTATCCACCTTCTCTCCAGCATCTGTTATTTCCTGCCTTTTTAATGATCACCATTGTAACTGGCGTGGTATTTCACTGTAGTTTTGATTTGCATTTCTCTAATGGCCAGTGATGATGAGCTTTTTTTCACATGTTTGTTGGCTACATAAATGTCTTCTTTTGAAAAGTGCCTGTTCATATCCGTTGCCCACTTTAAGATGGGTTGTTTGTTTTTTTTCGTGTAAATTTGTTTAAGTTCCTTGTAGATTCTGGATATTAGCCGTTTGTCAGATGGATAGATTACAAAATTGTTCTCCCATTCTATAGGTTGCCTGTTCTCTCTGATGATAGTTTCTTTTGCTGTGCAGAAGCTCTTTAGTTTAATTAGATCTGATTTGTCAATTTTGGCTTTTGTTGCAATTGCTTTTGGTGTTTTAGTCATGAAGTCTTTGCCCATGCCTATGTCCTGAATAGGTTTTCCTCTAGGGTTTTTATGGTTTTAGGTCTTACATTTCAGTCTTTAATCCATCTTGAGTTAATTTTTGTATAAGGTGTAAGAAGGGGTCCAGTTTCAGTTTTCTGCATATGGCTAGCCAGTTGTCCCAACACCATTTATTAAATAGGGAATCCTTTCCCCATTTCTTGTTTTCATCAGGTTTGTCAAAGATCAGACGGGTTGTAGATGTGTGGTGTTATTTCTGAGGCCTCTGTTCGGTTCCATTGGTTTATCTCTCTATTTTGGTACCAGTACCATGCTGTTTTGGTTACTGTAGCCTCGTAGTATAGTTTGAGGTCAGGTAGCATGATGCCTCCAGCTTCGTTCTTTTTGTTTAGGATTATCTTGGCTATGTGGACCCTTTTTTGGTTCCATGTGAAGTTTAAAGTAGTTTTTTCTAATTCTGTGAAGAAAGTTAGTGGTCACTTGATGGAATAGCATTGAATCTATAAATGACTTTGGGCAGTTTGGCCATTTTCACAATATTGATTCTTCCTATCCATGAGCATGGAATGTTTTTCCATTTGTTTGTGTCCCCTTGTATTTCTTTGAGCAGTGGTTTGTAGTTCTCCTTGTAGAGAGGCTCCTCACATCCCTTGTAAGTTGTATTCCTAGGTATTTTATTCTCTTTGTAGCAATTGTGAATGGGAGTTTCCTCATGATTTGGCTCACTGTTTGTTATTGATGTATAGGAATGCTGTGATTTTTGCACATTGATTTTGTATCCTGAGACTTTGCTGAAGTTGCTTATCAGCTTAAGGAGATTTTGGACTGAACTGATGGGGTTTTCTAAATATACAATCATGTCATCTGCAGACAGAGTTAATTTGACTTCCTCTCTTCCTATAGAATACGCTTTATTTCTTTCTCTTGCCTGATTGCCCTGGTCAGAACTTCCAATACTATGTTGCATAAGAGTGATAAGAGAGAGGGCATCCTTGTCTTGTGCCGATTTTCAAAGGGAGTGCTTCCAGCTTTTGCCCATTCAGTATGATATTGGCTGTGGGTTTATCATAAATAGCTCTTATTATTTTGAGATATGTTCCATCAGTACCTAGTTTATTGAGTGTTTTTAGCATGAAGCGGTGTTGAATTTTATCAAAGGCCTTTTCTGCATCAATTGAGATAATCATGTGGTTTTTGTCATTGGTTCTGTTTATGTAATGGATTATGTTTATTGATTTGCATATGTTGAACCAGCCTTGCATCCCAGGGATGAAGCTTACTTGATTGTGATGGATAAGCTTTGTAATGTGCTGCTGGATTTGGTTTGCCAGTATTTTGTTGAGGATTTTTGCATCAGTGTTCATCAGGGATATTGGCCTGAAATTTTCTTTGTGTATGTGTCTCTGCCAGCTTTTGGTATCAGGATGATGCTGGCCTCATAAAATGAGTGAGGGAGGATTCCCTCTTTTTCTATTGTTTGTAATAGTTTCAGAAGAAATGGTACCAGCTCCTCTTTGTACCTCTGGTAGAATTTGGCTGTTAAATCTGTCTGGTCCTGGGCTTTTTTTGGTTGGTAGGCTGTTAATTACTACCTCAATTTCAGAACTTGTTATTGGTCTATTCAGGGAGTCAACTTTTTCCTGATTTAGTCTTGGGAGAGTGTATGCATCCAGCAATTTATCCATTTCTTCTAGATTTTCTAGTTTATGTGTGAAGAGATGTTTATAGTATTCTCTGATGGTAGTTTGTATTTCTGTGGGATCAGTGGTGATATCCTCTTTATCATTTTTTATTGTGTCTATTTGATTCTTCTCTCTTTTGTTCTTTATTAATCCAGCTAGCAGTCTATCTATTTTGTTAGTCTTTTCAAAAAAAAAAAAACAGCTCCTGGATTCATTGATTTTTTTGAAGGGTTTTTTGTGTCTCTATCTCCTTCAGTTCTTCTCTGATCTTGGTTATTTCTTGTCTTCTGCTAGCTTTTGAATGTGTTTGCTCTTGCTTCTCTAATTCTTTTAAATTTGATTTTAGGGTGTTGATTTTAGATTTTTCCCGCTTTCTTCTGTGGACATTTAGTGCTATAAATTTCCCTCTATACATGCTTTAGCTGTGTCTCAGAGATTCTGGTACATTGTGTCTTTGTTCTCATTGGTTTCAAAGAACATCTTTATTTCTGCCTTCATTTCGTTATTTACCCAGCAGTCATTCAGGAGCAGGTTGTTTGGTTTCCATGTAGTTGTGTGGTTTTGAGTGAGTTTCTTAATCCTGAGTTCTAATTTGATTGCACTGTGGTTTGAGAGACTGCTTGTTATTGTTTCCATTCTTTTGCATTTGCTGAGGAGAGTTTTACTTCCAATTGTGTGTTCGATTTTAGAATAAGTGCGATGTGGTGCTGAGAAAAATATATATTCTGTTGATTTGGGGTGGAGAGTTCTGTAGATATCTATTAGGTCCACTTGGTCCAGAGCTGAGTTCAAGTCCTGAAGGTCCATGTTAATTTTCTGTCTGGTTGATCTGTCTAATATTGACAGTGAGGTGTTAAAGTGTCCCACTATTATTGTGTGGGAGTCTCAGTCTCTTTGCAGGTCTCTAAGAACTTGCTTTATGAGGCCGGGCGCGGTGGCTCAAGCCTGTAATCCCAGCACTTTGGGAGGCCGAGACGGGTGGATCACGAGGTCAGGAGATCAAGACCATCCTGGCGAACACGGTGAAACCCCGTCTCTACTAAAAAATACAAAAAACTAGCTGGGCGAGATGGCGGGCGCCTGTAGTCCCAGCTACTCGGGAGGCTGAGGCAGGAGAATGGCGTGAACCCGGGAGGCGGAGCTTGCAGTGAGCTGAGATCCGGCCACTGCACTCCAGCCTGGGCGGCAGAGCGAGACTCCGTCTCAAAAAAAAAAAAAAAAAAAAAAAAAAAA